>NC_041388.1:598882884-598892322 GCF_002162155.2 Triticum dicoccoides
CGCCCTTGCCCTAGCGCCGCCGCCGCCCTAGTGCCGCCGCCGCCCCTTGCCCACGTCGCCGCCGCCTCCCAACGTCGCCGCCGGAGCCCCTCGCCGGAGACCTCGCCGGAGGTAGCCCCGCGCCGCATCTCTTCTTTTTCTCAGTTCGGTTTTTCTTTTAAACCGTTCCGATTCTTTTCTTCTCTTCCGATTCGTTTTCTTTCCGGTTCTTCTCTAAACCGTTCCGGTTTTCTAGATCGGTTTTTCGTTCGGTTTTCTTTTCCGAAACCCTAGATCGGATTCGTTTTCTTTTCCGATTTAGTAGCCTAGAGATCGTTCGATGGACCGTTCGTCCTAACGAATGCGATCACCGGATTCTTCTAGGTTAACGAACGTCCGTTCGTTCAACCGTTCTTCTTTTCTTTCGTCGGATTTATTCTGCGATCGTGATCTCAGATCCGATCTTCGTTCTAGTCTTTCTTCTCGCTCGTTTATCGGAATCAGGTGATTCAAGCGCCTGGAGTTTCATTTCGAAACCGCCGTTCCGTCTAATCAACTTACACAAGTTTTTGCCTCGGTAAAATTTGACCTAGTTTCAACTTGCTAGAACCGAGTTGTTTTCTTCCGCCGTTTGTTTTCCGTTTCTTTGTTCGGTTCGTTCTTTCTTTGCAACCGGAGTTCTTAAATTGAACTTTCTGGTTCGTTCTCTTGTTCGAGTTTTACCTGTGCATTAGATGAGTACTTATTGTATGCTTGTTGTTTGTCTGCGATAGATCACCTGGATTGCGCCGCTTGTTACTCCGAAACCCTAGGTCTCGCGGATCATCAGCAAGGCAAGTAACACTTTGATCATACCTTTTCTACAACCCATGTTTTATTGCATTAGATCAATCCTCTCACATTGCATGATTAGGATCTAATTAAACTGTGGGATGGGAAGTAGATGAGGTAGTACCTATTACTTGTTTATTATGAAACCTTTGGGAGTTACTTCTACGTTTGCTTATTATGCCATGCTATGCTAGTAGACGTGGATTGGGTGAGTGAGATCCATGACAGATGTGAGTTGATAATTTTAATGGTTTATCTAAGGTGGCAACTTAAACACACATCTGGGTGGATTGAGGCACCTGATGTCTATCAGGACTTGCCTGTTTTATTTTGGACCGCCACCCAGGCTCAAAGGGGTCATAAGATAATTCATGCTAGAAACTTCCGTGTGCAGCCACATGCTACTATGGGCTCTGGCATAGTTGACTAAGTTGTGCGAACTCTTACGGGGTGGACTAGCAGATGTAGGGGTTATAGGTGGTACGGTCTACCCCACATGTAAGGTGCTAGTGCTTCTGAAAGACTATGTCTCGGTCATCCGTTTCTCAAACACCTTGTAGTGCGAGAAAACAAACGGACGCAATCGAGTCATGTGGGGAAAAGTGCGCAAACCTCTGCAGAGTGTATAAACTAATCATGATTAGCCGTGTCCCCGGTTATGGACAACTTGAGTATCTAGTACCTGAATATCATGTGAATCTCATCATGTTACTTCTAACTAATATTGTTGGGTTTAATTGTTCACTTAATTGGGATCAGAATGCTGTCAACCATTCTCGATGTTTAACAACTACCATGATAGTTAAATAAATTTATTTCTTTGCAGTAGGGAAAAACTGGCTTTACGCAAAAACTGTAACCATAGAGCTTTCCACCAGCCATATATGCATATAGTATAGCCGTTTCCTTCCATTACTCTCTATGTGTTACATTGCCAGCATATTCCATGTGCTGACCCGTTTTCGGGCTGCAACTTTCATGTTGCAGACTTTTCAGATGACGAGTAAGGTGCTTTTTGGTCATGGTTCTATACTCAGTGATGCCGTTGGAGTTGATGGACCCATTTATCTTCCAAGTCTTCCGCTATTATCGACACTAGATGGCCTTAAGCCATAATTATTGTAATAAGTTCTCTTTTGAGACAACGATGTAATAAGTGTGTGATTGCCACTCTGCTATAAATCCTTCGATGTAGTGTGTGGTGTCAGCATTACTGATCCAGGGATGACACCCGAGCACAGTAGACTTGATCCATTCGGGTCGGGTCGCTACATATATGTTGCTCAACCCCCAGGTTTTGAAGATCAAAGAATCCTGACAAAGTCTTCGGACTCAACAAGGCCCTCTATGGCCTCAAGCAGGCCCCACGGGCGTGGTATGATACTTTGAAGGAATTCCTTCTGAAGAAAGGCTTCAAACCTGGTTCACTCGACCCTACTCTTTTCACTAAATCTTATGATGGTGAATTGTTTGTGTGCCAAATATATGTTGATGATATTATCTTTGGCTGTACTGACCAACGTTATAGTGATGATTTTTCCTATATGATGAGTGAAGAATATCAAATGTCTATGATGGGAGAGTTGAAATTCTTCTTAGGTCTTCAAATTCGTCAACAACGCAATGGCATATTCATTTCTCAGGAGAAATACCTCAAGGATGTACTGAGGAAATTTGGCATGCAAGATTGCAAAGGTGTCAAAATTCCTATGCCCACAAATGGCCATCTGTGCACTAATGAAAATGGTATTGACTTTGATCACAAGGTATACCGCTCCATGATTGGTTCTTTATTGTACTTATGTGCATCTAGGCCAGATATTATGCTTAGTGGTTGCATGTGTGCCCAATTTCAAGCTACACCGAAGGAATCACACCATAAAGCTGTGAAGCATATTCTTTGATATCTAGCTCACACACCAACACTTGGATTATGGTACCCCAAGGGCTCGGCTTTTGATCTCATTGGATATTCTGACTCTGACTATGCTGGTGATCGTGTGGACCGCAAGTCAATATCTGGTACATGTCATTTCCTCGGACGATCTTTGCTCTTTTGGTCCTCGAAGAGACAGAACTGCGTATCACTATCTACTGCTGAAGCTGAGTACAATGACCGCTGGTTCTTGCTGTGCTCAATTGCTATGGATGAAGCAAACTCTCAAGGATTACGATGTCAACATGAAGAATGTGTCTCTCTTCTGTGACAATGAGAGTGCCATCAAGATTTCTCAAAACCCAGTTCAGCACTCGAAGACAAAGCACATTCATGTGCGTTCTATTTGAAACTCATTCAAAATCTTCACTGTGTCCTTGTCAGCTGAAGAAATTGCGAGCGAAACTTTAAAACCGATCTTATCTAAATTTTCGGCTTTGCGGCTCAAACCGTTCCGCATCCCACGATATACTTATCTATTCACCCACGATCGCACACGATCTCCACTTCTCAGTACGTGGGTGAAACATGTCAAGCGAATGAGAAGGGTCAGGGGCACGTTCGTCCAAATTCTTCGGGTGAACAGTTTTTCACTGTGGCTATAAATAACCCCTTCCCCTTCCTCACTTCGTTTACTCTGCTCGACCTCTCTCCAGCTCGAGCTTCTCCAACCCTAGCGCCGCCGCTACTTCATCATCGCTAGTGAGGAAGAGCTTCACTGCCTCGACCTCGTCACCGCCGTACTCGCGCCTGCTATGGAAATCTTCACTCCGCCGCCGCCGTAGCTGTCTTCCTCCGGCAAGATAGGGCGTGGAAGATCTGCACTGACGAACTTCACATCTCCACATACCAGTTCGTCGTGTTCTTCGTCCAGGGTAATTAAAAGTTACTTTTACTTCCCTCTATGATTCAAATGATTATCTACAAAATCTTCAAAGGTGTTGTTCTTCATATCTTCACACACTAAAACACCTCACATGTTGTCTGTTCTTGATTCGTTTCTCTAAGCTATGTTATTCTTCAAGATTCCTCAAATGTGTGGATTTTTTATCTATACATCTCTGGAACCTAAGACAAAGAACGCTTAGTGAAATTCTTCAAGACTCGTCTCGTCAAATTCCTCAAACTTGTTATTTTTTACAAAACCTTCTGAGAACGCATATGACCTCTCCAAATTCCTTGCAACTATACTCTGTTCACAGGTACTCATGTCAGTTGCTGAATCACTAGGTTCTCATCAACTTAACTCATTTGCAGCGTTCCTCGAAGAAAAGTTGCATACTTCTTCAGAGAATTTGATTGCTCAAATTCCTCAACTAAAGAAAATGGCTGACGGTAAGAAGCCACAGAAAGGAGGAAAGAGGCCTGAGGTCAACACAGCGTTTGAAATCCCTGATGACATCTATGCTGGATACTGCACACCTCCTAAGGAAGATAAAAATCAGCACAAGGTGTGCATTCAGAAGATAGAAAGGAGATGGGCTAGAGAGTGGAGGGAGTACAGATATGTTACTCCCAAATACATGAAGAAATTTGATGTTACCCCTCCATGCTCAAGACCTCCATTGGCACCTGGCCAAGAAGCGGATCCCACTAGCGTCAAGCGCGGTGAGGACTTTCCCGAAGAATGGGCCAAGCGCTAGGCCAAGTTGGCCAAACAAGCAAAAGAAGCAGTGAGGAAATTCAATGAAGACTCTGTTGCTGCTGCTGCCACTGAGGCCTCTGTCAAGCCGAAGAAATCTATGGCAAAGAAGCATGCACGTAAGCCAAGTGCTTCATCTTCAAATCCCTCAAGGCCAATTCCTCATGCTGCTCCTCCAAAGTCCTCAACTGCTCCGACAAAGTCCTCTACACCTGTGCATCTTGCCACGTGCCAAAGGACTACATGCATCTCTATTGCCTCAGGAGCTTCAGCTAGTTCCTCAGCTGCACCCAATTCTTCAACGTGACCCTCTCTGCTGAAGACAAAGGTCACTGCTGGACGAGGTCCTCGCCCTAGTCCTCAGAAGAAGTAGGTCGCCTTCCAAGTGTCGTCTGAAGAATACGAAGCTGATGATGAAGAACTTGCTAAGATCATCAGAGAAAGGCAAGTCAGGGCCGCTAGAGCCAAAGGCACAAATGTGCCACTGCTTTTGGATCCAAGGTTGATCCTTGACTATATTGATCTCTGGCACAAGGACCCAAACACTCCTATGCCTGATTTCAAGTTGACTCTTGGCCAAACTCACATGCTGACACATTTCATCCAAGAAGAAAAATGGAAGTTTGAGAAGGCCAGGCAAATCAAGAAAGCGCAGTACAAGAAGTAGCGCTATCTGAAGAAACACGTTGTCTCTATGACAACTGAAGAACTTGTCACTATTCAAACTAAGATCAAGAAACTCAGTGATGAATTTGACGCATACTGCGCCGACTGGCTTGGAGCCAAAGTTCATTTTGTGAGACATGGTGACAACTTCACCTCAAATGTTGCAGCCCCAACGCAACAGGAAATTCCTCTGGCTGAAGCATCTGCTCAGCTAACTGAAGAACATGCCAACACCGCTGATGACTTTCAGGATGCTGAAGAAAATGTGAGTTCCAGGGCTGATGACTGCGTTCCAACTGCTGAAGAAATTGCTAGGGCATCCACTAGTGGTGCGCCTGAAGAAAATGAAGAACTTGGGGCAACTGCATCAGTTGTGCCTAAAGAAAATCAACCAGATTCCTCTGCTCCTCCTGCGCCTACACCAACTCCGATCCTTCCATCTGCATCAGATGTGAAGAAGACCAAGGCTGTAGAGCATGCAGCTGTGAAGAAAAGGAAAGCATTAGCTACTTCAGATTCCTCAGCTCCAAAGAAAATGATGTCTATGACAAGTTCGTTCGCAAATCCCATTGATGTTGTTCCAGTCTCAACCATGCCATCAAAGGACCTTGTTCCTTTTGATGAAGAATATGTGATCCTTAGCGGATCTGATGAAGAAAATCCTTCTGCTACTTCGTCAGAGCAGATGGATGAAGAAATTGAAGCGGATCAAATCCCTTCACCACCAGTTGTTTCCTCGCCTACGCCTCAGTTCACAGCTGAAGAGGCTGGCGTTGAAGAAATGGAAGATGAAAATGTGGACATTGGCTGCACCACACCTATGCTGAATGATGACTTTTGGGAAAGTCAGCACCCCAACTCTCCACTGTTCACACCTTTACAGCAAATTCCTCAGTCCCCTGTTGCTACTGAAGTACATATGGAATCTGCAGAAACTCGTGCAACCCCATCTGTCCATGAAGAAATTCCAGCCACTAGTGCTGAAGAACATGTAAATGAAGAATTGAAGTCCCAGGCTGCCACTGAAGGAGTACCTGAAATTCCTCAGCCTGTGAAACCTGAGATCAAGATCCCGGAGGTTGTGATGCAATTAACTGACACTCCTCACCCCAAGCCCAAGGATCCATTCTCAAAGAAGCAGAAATTCAAAGCTAATAATTTCTTCGGCGAGCATGTGTTCTTCACTGACTACAACCCTTATGATTCTGCTCGTCTTAGAAGGAAGCGCTTCTGGACTGCCAGCCAGGACAACTTCTATTCTTCACTGCTTTTCCACAAGGACAAAATCTTCTACCATGAGCATATTCCTCATGTGGACATGGAATCACTGCCATGCTTGACACCTGTCCTCAGTGTTCTTCAAGACGCAGGCCTCCTCAACTTTTGCTCAGACATAGTTGATTGGAATGAAGAGCTTATTCTTTAGTTCTATGCCACATTGCATATTATAGGTGATCCTGAAGATATCAACACCTGGGTCTTGGACTGGATGACCGAAAACACTCACTATAAGGCACCGGCCTCTAAATTGCTTCACGCCTTGTCCATCAGTCCACCCAGTGAAGGAGCTTGCTGCCTGTATCACGAACCAGAACTCACAGCTCATTACATGCAAGTGTTAATGAAGCCTTTGAAGCCAGGTCAGGCCCCTCGAACCAAATTCCTCATGAAGGAATTACTATATGTGCCTCGTACTGTCTATCGCATTTTGACGAGAACAATGAGTCCCATCAAAGGCCACGACTTATCTGATGAGGAAATTGTTGGCATCATGAAGAATCTGCTATTCAACATCATACATAGCATTCCTATCAACTATCACGATTTCTTCATGAGGACTCTGGCAAATGCTGCACTTTCTCCATTTGAGTTGAAGCCTTATGCACCTTGGATTATGAGTGTCCTCAGGACAAGGTCTTCACTCAACTACAAGGCTGATTTTCAGAATCACCTTAGCTATCTGCCCCCGATTGAAGTCCTCAAGCAGGCTTTTACTTCAACTGATGAAAAGGGCAAGGCTCCCGCTGTCATTGATGAAGGCATTCGTCCATTGGATGGTCAGTTTCGCAAAGCTGCATCTTATTCCACCAATGATGACTCTGCCACACATGACTCTGTTGCCAATGCACCCAAGTCTACTCCTCAAGCCACTACTCCTCGTGTGATGACCGACCGTGAGCTTCTGCTTAGTCTTCACCAGAAGGTCGATCGAAACCATAAATGGGTTAAGCGTCAGTTTGGTTCATTTCTTCACAACATGACTGCTACACACAATGAAGTGAAGAAAAACCATTACTACCTCCATGAAGTCTTCGGTCGCACCTGGGCTATTTTGTCCCAAGTCTATAGTGAAGAAGATCTGAAGCAAATGGGTCTCAAGGAAGATTTTGACTGGTCTGCACCTCCACCGAAGAAATTCAAGAATGTCAAGGTTCCTTCTTTGGTGTCTAGCTCATATTCTTCATCGCGCGACACCGATGAGCATGCAGACTTGGACGATACTGCAGCAGGCCCTTCCACGACAAACGACCCCAACAACGCTGGCGCTCCTTCATTAACTTGATATTCTTCAGGGGCGTTAGTCCTCATTTTCGATCCTTTTGGTCATTCGATGACAAAGGGGGAGAAATTTGAGTTAGTCTTCAAGCGGGTCTATCTAATATGGGCGTTTTTTTGCTAAGTTACAACTCTCGTTCTTCTGAAAATTTATTGGATCAAGTTGTAAACTTAAACCTGATGGTGCTCTGATACTTTTGATGTGTTTTTCTGCCATAGGTTCTATAAAGTATGCCATGCTATGTAACAGATCTATTGTATACCCTACACTGATTTTGGCAAGGGAGTACAATAATGATCTAGGAGTAGATCACTGGACAGCGGTCAAAATTATCCTTAGTGGAATAAGGATATGTTTCTCGATTATGGACGTGAAAAAAGGTTCGCCATAAAGGGTTACGTCGATGCAAGTTTTGACACTGATCTGGATGACTCTAAGTCTCGATCTGGATACATATTGAAAGTGGGAGCAATTAGCTAAGTGTAGCTCCGTGCAGAGCATTGTTGACATAGAAATTTGCAAAATACTTACGGATCTGTATGTGACAGACCCGTTGACTAAAATTATCTCACAAGCAAAACATGATCACACCTTAGTACTCTTTGGGTGTTAATCACATAAACGATGTGAACTAGATTACTGACTCTAGTAAACCCTATGGGTATAGGTCGCATGACGATGTGAACTATGGGTGTTAATCACATGGTGATGTGAACTATTAGTGTTGAATCACATGGCGATGTGAACTAGATTATTGACTCTAGTGCAAGTGGGAGACTGAAGGAAATATGCCCTAGAGGCAATAATAAAGTTATTATTTATTTCCTTATTTCATGATAAATGTTTATTATTCATGCTAGAATTGTATTAACCGGAAACATAATACATGTGTGAATACATAGACAAACAGAGTGTCACTAGTATGCCTCTACTTGACTAGCTCGTTAATCAAAGATGGTTATGTTTCCTAACCATGGACAAAGAGTTGTTATTTGATTAACGGGATCACATCATTAGGTGAATGATCTGATTGACATGACCCATTCCATTAGCTTAGCACCCGATCGTTTAGTATGTTGCTATTGCTTTCTTCTTGACTTATACATGTTCCTATGACTATGAGATTATGCAACTCCCATTTGCCGGAGGAACACTTTGTGTGCTACCAAACGTCACAACGTAACTGGGTGATTATAAAGGTGCTCTACAGGTGTCTCCAAAGGTACATGTTGGGTTGGCGTATTTCGAGATTAGGATTTGTCACTCCGATTGTCGGAGAGGTATCTCTGGGCCCTCTCGGTAATGCACATCACTTAAGCCTTGCAAGCATTGCAGCTAATAAGTTAGTTGCAAGATGATGTATTACGGAACGAGTAAAGAGACTTGCCGGTAACGAGATTGAACTAGGTATTGGATACCGACGATCGAATCTCGGGCAAGTAACATACCGATGACAAAGGGAACAACGTATGTAGTTATGCGGTCTGACCGATAAAGATCTTCGTAGAATATGTAGGAGCCAATATGGGCATCCAGGTCCCGCTATTGGTTATTGACCGGAGACGTGTCTCGGTCATGTCTACATTGTTCTCGAACCGTAGGGTCCGCACGCTTAAAGTTGCGATGACAGTTTCATTATGAGTTTATGTATTTTGATGTACCGAAGGTTGTTCGGAGTCCCGGATGTGATCACGGACATAGGAGTCTCAAAACGGTCGAGACATAAAGATCGATATATTGGAAGCCTATATTTGGACATCAGAATCGTTTCGGGTGAAATCGGCATTTTACCGGAGTACCGGGGGTTACCGGAACCCCCCCCCCCCC
>NC_041388.1:598892611-598937105 GCF_002162155.2 Triticum dicoccoides
CCTAGTCCGAATAGGACAAGGGAAGGGGGCGGCGCCCCCCCTTTCCTTCCCCTCTTCCTCCTCTTTCCCCCCTTCTCCTTCTCCAACTAGGAAAGAAGGGAGTCCTACTCCCGGTGGGAGTAGGACTCCCGCCTGGCGCGCCTCTCCTTGGCCGGCCGCCCCCTCCCCTTGGCTCCTTTATATACGGGGGCAGGGGGCACCCTAGGACACACAAGTTGATCTTCGTGATCGTTCCTTAGCCGTGTGCGGTGCCCCCCTCCACGATATTACACCTTGATCATATTGTAGCGGTGCTTAGGCGAAGCCCTGCGACGGTTAAACATCAAGATCGTCACCACACCGTCGTGCTGACGAAACTCCTCCCCGAAGCTTTGCTGGATCGGAGCCCGGGGTGCGTCATCGAGCTGTACGTGTGTGAAGAACTCGGAGGTGTCGGAGTAATGGTTCTTGGATCGGTTGGACCGGGAAGACGTACGACTACTTTCTCTACGTTGCGTCAACGATTCCGCTTCAGTCTACGAGGGTACATAGACAACACTCTCCCCTCTTGTTGCTATGCATCACCATGATCTTGCGTGTGCGTAGGAAATTTTTTGAAATTACTACGTTCCCCAACAGTGGTATCAGAGCCAGGTTTTATGGTTTGATGTTATATGCACGAGTGGAACACAAGTGAGTTGTGGGCGATATAAGTCATACTGCCTACCAGCATGTCATACTTTGGTTCGGCGGTATTGTTGGATGAAGCGGCCCGGACCGACATTACGCGTACGCTTACGCGAGACTGGTTCTACCGTCGTGCTTTGCACACAGGTGGCTGGCGGGTGTCAGTTTCTCCAACTTTAGTTGAACCGAGTGTGGCTACGCCCGATCCTTGCGAAGGTTAAAACAGCATCAACTTGACAAACTATCGTTGTGGTTTTGATGCATAGGTAAGATTTGTTCTTGCTTAAGCCCGTAGCAGCCACGTAAAACTTGCAACAAACAAAGTAGAGGACGTGTAACTTGTTTTTGCAGGGCATGTTGTGATGTGATATGGTCAAGACATGATGCTAAATTTTATTGTATGAGATGATCATGTTTTGTAACCGAGTTATCGACAACTGGCAGGAGCCATATGGTTGCCGCTTTATTGTATGCAATGCAATCGCGCTGTAATGCTTTACTTTATCACTAAGCGGTAGCGATAGTCATAGAATCATAAGATTAGTGAGACAACAACGATGCTACGATGGAGATCAAGGTGTCGCGCCGGTGACGTTGGTGATCATGACGGTGCTTCAGATATGGAGATCACAAGCACAAGATGATGATGGCCATATCATATCACTTATATTGATTGCATGTGATGTTTATCTTTTATGCATCTTATCTTGCTTTGATTGACGGTAGCATTATAAGATGATCTCTCACTAAATTATCAAGAAGTGTTCTCCCTGAGTATGCACCGTTGCCAAAGTTCGTCGTGCCCAGACACCACGTGATGATCGGGTGTGATAAGCTCTATGTCCATCCACAACGGGTGCAAGCCAGTTTTGCACACACAGAATAATCAGGTTAAACTTGACGAGCCTAGCATATGCAGATATGGCCTCGGAACACTGAGACCGAAAGGTCGAGCGTGAATCATATAGTAGATATGATCAACATATTGATGTTCACCATTGAAAACTACTCCATTTCACGTGATGATCGGTTATGGTTTAGTTGATTTGGATCACGTGATCACTTAGATGATTAGAGGGATGTCTATCTAAGTGGGAGTTCTTAAGTAATATGATTAATTGAACTTTAATTTATCATGAACTTAGTCCTGGTAGTATTAGCATATCTATGTTGTAGATCAATAGCTCGCGTTGTTGCTTTCATATGTTTATTTTGATATGTTCCTAGAGAAAATTGTGTTGAAAGATGATAGTAGCAATGATGCGGATTGGATCCGTGATCTGAGGTTTATCCTCGTTGCTGCACAGAAGAATTATGTCCTTGATGCACCGCTAGGTGACAGACCTATTGCAGGAGCAGATGCAGACGTTATGAACGTTTGGCTAGCTCAATATGATGACTACTTGATAGTTTAAGTGCACCATGCTTAACGGCTTAGAATCGGGACTTCAAAGACGTTTTGAACGACATGGACCATACGAGATGTTCCAGGAGTTGAAGTTAATATTTCAAGCAAATACCTGAGTTGAGAGATATGAAGTCTCCAACAAGTTCTATAGCTAAAAGATAGAGGAGAATCGCTCAACTAGTGAGCATGTGATCAGATTGTCTGGGTACTACAATCGCTTGAATCAAGTGGGAGTTAATCTTCCAGATAAGATAGTGATTGACAGAATTCTCTAGTCACCATCACCAAGTTAGTAAAACTTCGTGATGAACTATAGTATGCAAGGGATAACGGAAACGATTCCCAAGCTCTTCGTGATGCTAAAATCGACGAAGGTAGAAATCAAGAAAAACATCAAGTGTTGATGGTAGACAAGACCACTAGTTTCAAGAAAAGGGCAAAAGGAAGAAGGGGAACTTCAAGAAGAACGGCAAGCAAGTTGCTGCTCAAGTGAAGAAACCCAAGTTTGGTCCTAAGACTGAGACTAAGTGCTTCTACTGCAAAGGGACTGGTCACTAGAAGCGGAACTACCCCAAGTGATTGGCGGATAAGAAGGATGGCAAAGTGAACAAAGGTATATTTGATATACAGATTATTTATGTGTATTTTACTGGTGTTCATAGCAACCCCTCGGTATTTGCTATTGGTTCAGTTGCTAAGATTGGTAACTCGAAATGGGAGTTGCAGAATAAACAGAGACTAGTTAAGGGTGAAGTGACGATGTGTATTGGAACTGGTTCCAAGATTGATATGATCATCATCGCACACTCCCTATACTTTCGGGATTAGTGTTGAAACTAAATAAGTATTATTTGGTGTTTGCGTTGAGCATGAATATGATTTGATCATGTTTATTGCAATACGGTTATTCATTTAAGTTAGAGAACAATTGTTGTTCTGTTTACATGAATAAAACCTTCTATGGTCATACACACCAACGAAAATGGTTTGTTGGATCTCGATTGTAATGATACACATATTCATAATATTGAAGCCAAAAGATGCAAAGTTAACAATGATGGTGCAACTTGTTTGTGGCACTGCCGTTTAGGTCATATCGGTGTAAAGCGCATGAAGAAACTCCATACTGATGGACTTTTGGAACCACTTGATTATGAATCACTTGGTACTTGCAAACCATGCCTCATGGGCAAGATGACTAAGACTCCGTTCTCCGGAACAATGGAGCGAGCAGCAAACTTGATTGGAAATAATACATACTGATGTATGCAGCCCAATGAGCGTTGAGGCTCACGGTGGGTATCGTTATTTTCTGACCTTCACAGATGATTTGAGCAGATATGAGTATATCTACTTGATGAAACATAAGTCTGAAACATTTGTAAAGTTCAAAGAATTTCAGAGTGAAGTGGAAAATCATCGTGATAAGAAAATAAGGTTTCTACGATCTGATCGCGGAGACAAATATTTGAGTTACGAGTTTGGTCTTCAATTAAAACAATGTGGAATAGTTTCACAAACTCATGCCACATGGAACACCTCAGCATAATGGTGTGTCCAAACGTCATAACCGTACTTTATTGGATATAGTGCAATCTATGATGTCTCTTACTTGATGAAACCACTATCGTTTTTGAGGTTATGCATTAAAGACAACTGCATTCACGTTAAAATGGGGCACCATCTAAGTCCATTGAGACGACACAATCTGAATTGTGGTTTGGCAAGAAACCAACTATGTCATTTCTTAAAGTTTTGGGTTGTGATGCTTATGTGAAAAAGTTTCATCCTGATAAGCTCAAACCCAAATCGGAGAAATATGTCTTCATAGGATACCCAAAGGAGACTGTTGGGTACACCTTCTATCACAGATCCGAAGGCAAGACATTCGTTGCTAAGAATGTATCCTTTCTAGAGAAGGAGTTTCTCTCGAAAGAAGTGAGTGGGAGGAAAGTAGAAAACTTGATAAGGTAATTGTACCTTCTCCCTTATTGGAAAGTAGTTCATCACAGAAATCTGTTCTTGTGACTACTACACCAATTAGTGAGGAAGCTAATGATGATGATCATGTAACTTTAGTTCAAGTTACTACCAAACCTCGTAGGTAAACCAGAGTGAGATCCGCACCAGAGTGGTACGGTAATCCTGTTCTGGAAGTCATGTTACTAGACCATGACGAACTTGCGAACTATGAGGAAGCGATGATGAGCCCAGATTCCGCAAAATGGCTTGAGGCCATGAAATCTGAGATGGGATCCATGTATGAGAACAAAGTTTAGACTTTAGTTGACTTGCCCGATGATCGGCAAGCCATAGAAAATAAATGGATCTTCAAGAGGAAGACGGACACTGATAGTAGTGTTACTATATACAAAGCTAGAATTGTCGCAAAAGGTTTTCGACAAGTTCAAGGTGTTGACTATGATGAGAGTTTCTCACTCGTATCTATGCTTAAGTCTGTCAGAATCATGTTAGCAATTGCCGCATTTTATGAAATCTGGAAAATGGATAAACAAAACTGAATTTCTTAATGGATTTCTTAAAGAAGAGTTGTATATGATGCAACCAGAAGGTTTTGTCAATCCTAAAAGTGTTAACAAAATATGCAAGCTCCAATGATCCATCTATGGACTGATGCAAGAATCTCGGAGTTGGAATATACGCTTTGATAAGTTGATCAAAGCATATAGTTTTATACAGACTTGCGGTGAAGCCTGTATTTACAACAAAGTGAGTGGGAGCACTACAACATTTCTGATAAGTATATGTGAATGACATATTGTTGGTCAGAAATAATGTAGAATTATTCTGTAAAGCATAAAGGAGTGTTTGAAAGGAGTTTTTTTCCAAAGAAAAACCTCGGTGAAGCTGCTTACATATTGAGCATCAAGATCTATAGAGATAGATCAAAACGCTTCATAAGTTTTTTCAATGAGTACATACCTTGAAAAGATTTTGAAGTAGTTCAAAATGGAACAGTCAAACAAAGAGTTCTTGCATGTGTAACAAGGTGTGAAATTGAGTAAGACTCAAAGCCCGACCACGGCAGAAGATAGAAAGAGAATCAAAGTCATTCCCTATGCCTCAGCCATAGGTTCTATAAAGTATGCCATGCTATCTACCAGATCTATTGTATACCCTACACTGATTTTTGCAAGGGAGTACAATAATGATCTAGGAGTAGATCACTGGACAGCGGTCAAAATTATCCTTAGTGGAATAAGGATATGTTTCTCGATTATGGACGTGACAAAAAGGTTCGCCGTAAAGGGTTACGTCGATGCAAGTTTTGACACTGATCTGGATGACTCTAAGTCTCGATCTGGATACATATTGAAAGTGGGAGCAATTAGCTAAGAGTAGCTCCGTGCAGAGCATTGTTGACATAGAAATTTGCAAAATACTTACGGATCTGTATGTGACAGACCCGTTGACTAAAATTATCTCACAAGCAAAACATGATCACACCTTAGTACTCTTTGGGCGTTAATCACATAAAAGATGTGAACTAGATTACTGACTCTAGTAAACCCTATGGGTATAGGTCACATGACGAAGTGAACTATGGGTGTTAATCACATGGTGATGTGAACTATTAGTGTTGAATCACATGGCGATGTGAACTAGATTATTGACTCTAGTGCAAGTGGGAGACTGAAGGAAATATGCCCTAGAGGCAATAATAAAGTTATTATTTATTTCCTTATTTCATGATAAATGTTTATTATTCATGCTAGAATTGTATTAACCAGAAACATAATACATGTGTGAATACATAGACAAACAGAGTGTCACTAGTATGCCTCTACTTGACTAGCTCGTTAATCAAAGATGGTTATGTTTCCTAACCATGGACAAAGAGTTGTTATTTGATTAACGGGATCACATCATTAGGTGAATGATCTGATTGACATGACCCATTCCATTAGCTTAGCACCCGATCGTTTAGTATGTTGCTATTGCTTTCTTCATGACTTATGCATGTTCCTATGACTATGAGATTATGCAACTCCCGTTTGCCGGAGGAACACTTTGTGTGCTACCAAACGTCACAACGTAATTGGGTGATTATAAAGGTGCTCTACAGGTGTCTCTAAAGGTACATGTTGGGTTGGCGTATTTCGAGATTAGGATTTGTCACTCCGATCGTCGGAGAGGTATCTCTGGGCCCTCTTGGTAATGCACATCACTTAAGCCTTGCAAGTATTGCAGCTAATAAGTTAGTTGTGAGATGATGTATTACGGAACGAGTAAAGAGACTTGCTGGTAACGAGATTGAACTAGGTATTGGATACCGACGATCGAATCTCGGGCAAGTAACATACCGATGACAAAGGGAACAACGTATGTAGTTATGCGGTCTGACCGATAAAGATCTTCGTAGAATATGTAGGAGCCAATATGGGCATCCAGGTCCCGCTATTGGTTATTGACCGGAGACGTGTCTCGGTCATGTCTACATTGTTCTCGAACCGTAGGGTCCGCACGCTTAAAGTTACAATGACAGTTTCATTATGAGTTTATGTATTTTGATGTACCGAAGGTTGTTCGGAATCCCGGGGGGGTTATTGGGCCTACATGGGCCTTGAGGGAGAAGAGAGAAGGAGGCGGGAGGTGGCCGCGCGCCCCTCCCCTTCCTAGTCCGAATAGGACAAGGGAAGGGGGGCGGCGCCCCCCCTTTCCTTCCCCTCTTCCTCCTCTTTCCCCCCTTCTCCTTCTCCAACTAGGAAAGAAGGGAGTCCTACTCCCGGTGGGAGTAGGACTCCCCCCTGGCGCGCCTCTTCTTGGCCGGCCGCCCCCTCCCCTTGGCTCCTTTATATACGGGGGCAGGGGGCACCCTAGGACACACAAGTTGATCTTCGTGATCGTTCCTTAGCCGTGTGCGGTGCCCCCCTCCATGATATTACACCTCGATCATATTGTAGCGGTGCTTAGGCGAAGCCCTGCGACGGTTAAACATCATGATCGTCACCACACCATCGTGCTGATGAAACTCCTCCCCGAAGCTTTGCTGGATCGGAGCCCGGGGTGCGTCATCGAGTTGTACGTGTGTGAAGAACTCGGAGGTGCCGGAGTAACGGTGCTTGGATCGGTTGGACCGGGAAGACGTACGACTACTTCCTCTACGTTGCGTCAACGCTTCCGCTTCAGTCTACGAGGGTACGTAGACAACACTCTCCCCTCTTGTTGCTATGCATCACCATGATCTTGCATGTGCGTAGGAAATTTTTTGAAATTACTACGTTCCCCAACAATAGGAAACACCATACTGTTAAAGGGGGTCGAGGAAATACTAAGGAAAAATATCCATGTGATGCTCAACTCAAAATCCTACACCTACCAATCCCTTCGAGTGAAGCCATTGGAAATCTCATACAGTTCAGTCATATTCTTCAGTGACAGAGACGAAGTTCTTTTGGTCTCCGAGGAATTTGTTCTGACTGAGGAGTTAGGAATTCGCCAGTGCAGATTGCCTACACAGTGAAGTACATGATAGACCTGAGGAATTTGATACTCAAATTTCCGACCATTGTTGTGCTATGCGCTAGCTGTCCCAGAATATCTACCCACCTAACGGTCATATCATTGAAGGGAATTTATGTCTTATCATGTCGGGCTGCTCCCTGGGCTATAAATAGTCGCCCCCTACAACCACTAGCTGGTTGGCTGCTCCGAGAGAAACTGAGACTTGTCATTTGAGAGCATCCCATCCTCCGAGGACTTTGAGTGAAAATCATCAAGTGAGGAAAACCCAAACCCAAACACCTACAAACCCAAAGTGATTGAGCATCACTGAAGAGATTGATCCTGCGTGGATCCGACGCTTGTTACCTTTGAAGACTGTGCTTCTTTCAGACGGTTAGGCGTCAAGGTCTAGAGCATCCAAGAGGAATTGTGGATCGCCGAGTGACCAAGTTTGTGAAGGTTCGGGAGTCACCTAAAGAATTACCACGAGTGATTGGGCGAGGTCTGTGTGACCTTAGCTCAAGGAGAATACGGTGAGGACTATGTGTCCGGGACTATGCATCCTCGGGTTTAAATACCTACCGCTCCAACCAGATGTACAACTGAGACAACAGTTGGAACTGGTCTACCAAATCATTGTCTTCACCAAGCTCACTGGTTCTATCTCCTCAACTCTTTCATTTCCTCATAATTGTGTTGAGTGCTTGTTCATATCTGTGTTTGAAGACTTTGACTGAAGACTTTCTCAAATTCCTCAGTTCAATTTCTTTAGTCTGTTTGTCTTCATCCTGTGTTATCCTGTGCTCACGCTTTTCATACTCTGTGCTTGTCTTCATTTCATCATGATGACTATGCTTGTGTTCTGTTATGTTTACTTTTGAGTACTTATTCCGCTGCTAGTAGTTCTTTGCTAAGGAATTTCCTCACCTGCAAATTCCTCAGTGAAGAATTCATAAAATCGCCTATTCACCCCCTCTAGTCGATATAACACACTTTCAGTGGTACTAGCGATCTTGGCGACATTAGTCATTCACGTTCTTAGTCACACAAGTTTCCGATGTTCGGGGTCATGGCGAGGAACTTGACGTCCACGGGTGCTTCGGCAACAGTGTTCGTACTTGTCGAAATCCACAAAGGCACTACAGAAAAAAGACACATCTGTGACATTTTGGGCCGAATGAATTTTTTTTCTGTCATACATATGACACTTCTATGACGATAATTGTGACAAAACCCAGTATCATCATAGATGTGGTGGGCTCCTACTTCTATGACAAAAAATCATGACAGAAAATGGGCTTTTTGTCCTGGGCAGGCCGGAGACGCAGCTGCATGACATTCTTTGGGCCGTCCATGACGGAAAAAACCGTCGTAGAAGCGACGGCGAGGAAAATTTCAGGGAGTTCCCGGTTACGGTGGGAGGTCAGGGGCCGAGAGATGCGCGTTTCTCTCGTACATGTACGCGCGTGTGTGCGAGGCGTTGGCTCTAACTGAACTCGAGCGAGGCGTTGGGCTCTAACTGAACCCGAGCGATTGCACTGCAGGCTACGCGTTACTGAACCCGAGCGATCGATCGATGGCTGTGAACTGAACCCGATCAAGCGATTCCTTCGCTACTGCTGCTAACTGAAGCCAATCGATTGGATGAACAGTGAGCGTTGCAGGGGGGTTGGATGAACAGTGAGCGGTGGTGTTGCCTCTGGATGAAAAGGACCCCGTGGTGTGGAGGGATGGATGAACAGTAGACGGTGGAGGGGTGCCCGTGGAGGGGTGGTTGAACAGGACCTCATGGTGTGGAGGGCTGAATGAACAGTAGACGGTGGAGGGGTGCCCGTGGAGGGGTGGTTGAACAGTAGCCGATGGAGTAGCACGCGGTGGAGGCTGGATGAACAGGAGCTCGTGGAGGCTGGAGGAGGTCGACGGTAGCCTGTGGAGGCTAGAGGAGGTCGACGGTGGAGATGAACAGTATCCCGTGGAGTCCCGTTTTGCGGTACGCCACACCCCTCCCGATCAGCAGGACCCCGGTTTTGACCGTAGCGCTCCAACACAAGTTCGTTTCCTCCGTTTTGCGGTACGCCACACCCCTCCCAATAATAGGACCCCTGTTTCGACCGTAGGAGGTCCGTTTCCTCTGTTTTGCGGTACGCCCGACCCCTCCCGATGAACAGGATCCCGTTTCGAATGTGGCCGGTCGAACACAAGGTCGTTTCCTCCGTTTTGCGGTATGCCAAGCCTCGTTTCCATCGCCTGTTCCGTCCAAGCTCTCCCGATGAACACGACCACGCATTCCGTTCCGACCCAGCCAATTGGCTCCCACACGTTATGTTGCGTCCCGATGAACATGACGCATTCCGTTGCCTCCCCATGAACACGATGCATTCTATTGCCGCCCCATGAACATGACGCATTCCGTTGCCTCCCCATGAACACGACGACGACATTGTTTCTCCTTTCCGACGCAGCCATGTACACGAGCCCTGGCCGTACGTATGCGCGAGTATGCGTTCGAGACCCTGCCCGTATGTACGTATGTGGCCGTATTTTCTTTCTTGGACCCTGGCCGTTGTACGTACGTGTACATGCTATGTGCGCGCCTCTACTACGACACGTACGTGCCTCTACTACGACACTGCGCACCTCTACATTGACCAGTATATATGTACGTACACGTTAGCGACCAGAATGACAACACTACGTATGCTTTGACCAGGTGGGTCCCGACTGTCAGGCACTTCCTTGCCTGCGAAGATGTAGCTGGTGGGTCCCAGCAGTCAGGGGGGCGAATTGTTTTGTGTTTTTGCCCGGATGCACTTCCTTGCATGTGAAGGTGTAGCTGCTGGGTTCCAGCAGTCAGGGGGGAATCATTTTTTTTGCCCGGACGCACTTCCTTGCGAGCGAAGATGTAGCTGGTGGGTCCCAGCAGTCGGGGGCGTATCGTTTTTTTCGGACGCACTTCCTTGCGTGCGAAGATGTAGCTGGTGGGTCCAGCAGTCAGGGGGGCGAATCGTTTTTTTCGGACGCACTTCCTTGCGTGTGAAGATGTAGCTGGTGGGTCCCAGCAGTCAGGGGGAAACGTTTTTTTTGCGAAATACGGTGGCCCGTCCGGTGGGTCCCCACTGTCAGGTGGAGGAATAATTATTTTGCGCTTAATAAGGAGGCACTTCCTTGCTGCGGCCGTGGACCCAGCTGTCAGCCTCTTCACGTACAGTCCACGTCCGATGGAAGCCATTCCTTGACCACGTTGACCATGCCGCGCCGAGAGCACCAGGGCGGTGGATGACGGCGAGGACTAGGAAGGGGACGACGCGGAGCCAGGGAAGACGCGGCAGTGGATGCCCACGCTTAGAGGAGTATGAGGGTTCACTCGTTCGGCTGCGGTGTGAGGCTGCCGTCGCCACAGAATAACAGGGGGTGTGGGTGCGTAGAGGGATGGCCTGGCCAGCGGTGGGAGTAGTAGGGGGTGGTGAGGCCTCCGCGGCATCACAGCCGGCCACAGGCGGCAGGAGCAAGCGGCACGACCGGCGCTGCTTTGGGCGGCTGGAGCAAGAAGACGAGAGGTTGAAGAAGCACTACGGCCGTTGGATGGACATCGTATGGTCACTGGAGCTAGAATCATTCATATATTGACTAAAGTTGACAAAGGCCTCCATCCCAGTCAACTTAGTAGGCCCACAAGTCAGCCTCCAACCAAGGTGGGTCCCAGCTAGCAGGGGGTATTCATTTTTTGTGCGTAATAAGGAGGCACTTCCGGTGGGTCCGAGCTGACAGCGGGAGGGGGGACATTTTTTTCGCGAAATACGGTGGTCCGTCCTGTGGGTCCCAGCAGACAGGGGGAAACATTTTTTTTCCACGAAATACTGGTGGCCCGTCCGGTGGGTCCCTGCTGTCAGGTGGAGGAATAATTATTTTCCGCGTAATAAGGAGGCACTTCCTTGCGGCTGCCGTGGACCCACCTGTCAGCCTCTCCATGTATAGTACTCTTCCGATGGAAGTCGGTCGTTGACTGATACGTCTCCAACGTATCTATAATTTTTGATTGCTCCATGCTATATTATCTACTGTTTTGGATGTTTATGGGCTTTATTATACACTTTTATATCATTTTTGGGACTAACCTATTAACCTAGAGCCCAGTGCCAGTTTCTGTTTTTACCTTGTTTTAGAGTATCACAGAAAAGGAAAACCAAATGGAGTCCAATTGACCTGAAACTTCACGGAACTTATTTTTGGATCAGAAGAAGCCCGGAAGACTTGAAGTGCATGTCAGGGGACCTACAAGGAGGCCACGAGGCAGGGGGGCGCGCCCTCCACACTCGTGGGCCCCTCGTGGCCCCCCTGACATACTTTTTCCGCCTATATATCTCCATATACCCTAAAATCATCGGGGAGCACAATAGATCAGGAGTTCCGCCGCCAGAAGCCTCCGTAGCCACCGAAAGCCAATCTAGACCCGTTCCGGCACCCTGCCGGAGGGGGAATCCTTCTCCAGTGGCCATCTTCATCATCCCGGCGCTCTCCATGACGAGGAGGGAGTTGTCCACCCTCGGGGCTGAGGGTATGTACCAGTAGCTATGTGTTTAATCTCTCTCTTGTGTTCTTGAGATGAGACGATCTTGATGTATCGCGAGATTTGCTATTATATTTGGATCCTATGATGTTTCTTCCCCCCTCTACTCTCTTGTAATGGATTGAGTTTCCCCTTTGAAATTATCTTATCGGAATGAGTCTTTAAAGATTTGAGAACACTTGATGTATGTCTTGTCATGCGTATCTATGGTGACAATGGGATATCACGTGATTCACTTGATGTATGTTTTGGTGATCAACTTGCGGGTTCCACCCATGAACATACGCATAGGGGTTGGCACACGTTTTCGTCATGATTCTCCGGTAGAAACTTTGGGGCACTCTTTGAGGTTCTATGTGTTGTTTGAATAGATGAATCTGAGATTATGTGATGCATATCGTATAATCATACCCACGGATACTTGAGGTGACATTGGAGTATCTAGGTGACATTAGGGTTTTGGTTGATTTGTGTCTTAAGGTGTTATTCTAGTACGAACTCTAGGGCTGTTTGTGACACTTATAGGAATAGCCCAACGGATTGATTGGAAAGAATAACTTTGAGGTGGTTTCGTACCCTACCATAATCTTTTCGTTTGTCCTCCGCTATTAGTGACTTTGGAGTGACTCTTTGTTGCATGTTGAGGGATAGTTATATGAACCAATTATTTTATTATTGTTGAGAGGACTTGCACTAGTGAAATTATGAAGCCTAGGCCTTGTTTCCTACCATTGCAATACCGTTTATGCTCAGTTTTACCATTAGTTACCTTGCTGTTTTTATATTTTCAGATTACAAAAACTATTATCTTCTATCCATATTGCACTTGTATCACCATCTCTTCGCCGAGCTAGTGCACCTATACAATTTAACATTTTATTGGGTGTGTTGGGGACACAAGAGACTCTTTGTTATTTGGTTGCAGGGTTGCTTGAGAGAGACCATCTTCATCCTACGCCTCCTACGGATTGATAAACCTTAGGTCATCCACTTGAGGGAAATTTGCTACTGTCCTACAAACCTCTGCACTTGGAGGCCCAACAACGTCTACAAGAAGAAGGTTGTGTAGTAGACATCAAGCTCTTTTCTGGCGCCGTTGCCGAGGAGGTGAGTGCTTGAAGGTATATCTTTAGATCTTGCAATCGAGTCTTTTAGTTTCTTGTTTTATCACTAGTTTAGTCTATAAAAGAAAACTACCAAAAAATGGAATTAAGGGTACCTCATATGCTTCATCTTTTTAATATCTACCATGAAAATAAGGATTTCGATAATTGTGCTCAAGTGCTAGAAGAAGAAATCTATAAAATGTTTGGCACTAAATATGTGAATGATGAGCATGATTGCAATGTTGTTAGTACGAATTCTTTGAATATCCATGATACTAATGATGATTGCACTAGTTATGATGAAAACGTCTCCTATAAACATGTCAATTTTTGTGGAGTGCATTGGGTTTGTAAGTACACACCAAATAGGGAAGATAGATACTGCACGAGGCATAAGTACTTAGAAACTAAATTGTTGCAAGAAAGGCTGGATGATTGTGCTGAAAATTTAAATTTTCTTAGCCATACATGTGAACTTTGCAATGAACGTGGTCATTTAGCTATCTGATGAAATTGTTTCATGATCTAATCGTGTCCAAAAATTGTGATGAGTTGATTTCCCTTGCAAATTATAATGAACTGCTTATGGGTTATGAAGAAATGAAACGTTTAACCAATCATCTTCCAGAATTTGCCCGTTACAAACTTCTTGGCTTTGATCTAGAGGAAATTTATATGTATTATACGGTGAATTGTATTGAAAATCCTTATATTTCCAACTACATAAAGAAAGGAAAACAAATATAATATGAAGAGAACACTAACGAAAGGGAAGAGACTTCCCAATATCCTCCTATTATTTCTTATGATGAATCAGGTAACGAGGAGGAGCCTTCTATTCAACCAACCTCATTAATAAGGAGCTCCAAAAAGAGTATTGAACCCACACATGATGTGGTGAAAGAGAAGAAAAGAAAAAGGAAGAGAGGTAAAAAGATATCTCTTCCAAATAATGCTGCTCCTATTACTATTATGCCTCATGAAAATATAATTGTGGAAGACAATGATACTTCTTATGATCTTGAAAATCTTTTTGGCACTTGCTTGGAAGAATATGATAATTGCTATACTATTGGTGCTATCCATACTATTAATGATGAGAGTGATTATGCTTATGAATTGAAAAGGCCCAAGCTTGGGGATGATATGTTTGATGAAGATGATATTTTTGAGAATATATTTGCTGCAATTAATGTTTGTCGCAAGCTTGGGGATGCTACGTTTAATGAAGATGATATTTTTTGTCCCCCAAGTTTTGATGAGAAAATTTACTATGATCAAAGCATGCCTCCTATCTAGGATGATTATTGTGATGACACGTATGCTTTAAAGAATAATGATAACCATGACACTTGTCATCTTGATCTTAATTTTCAATCACATGATAGTTATTTTGTTGAGTTTGCTCCCACTATTCCGAATAAGAAGAATTTTGCTTATGTGGGGAGTAATAAAATTTCTATGCTAGTAGATCATGAAAAGAATGCTTTATGTGCTGGTTATATTGTTGAATTCATTCATGATGCTACTGAAAATTATTATGAGGGAGGAATATATGCTTGTAGAAATTGCAATAATATCAAGTTTCCTCTCTATGTGCTTAAAGTTTTGAAGTTATGCTTGTTTTGCCTCCCTATGCTAGTTGATTATTGTTCCCATAAGTTGTTTGCTCACAAAATCCCTATGCATTGGAAGTGGGTTAGACTTAAATGTTCTAGTTATATACTTCATGATGCTCTCTTTATGTTTCAATTCTTATCTTTTATGTGAGCATCATTGAAATCATCATGCCTAGCTAGGGGCGTTAAACGATAGCGCTTGTTGGGAGGCAACCCAATTTTATTTTTGTTCCTTGATTTTTGTTAGTGTTTAGTAATAAATAATCCATCTATCCTCTGTTTAGATGTGGTTTTATGTTTTAATTAGCGTTTGTGCCAAGTAGAACCTTTGGGAAGACTTGGGTGAAGTCTTTATGATCATGCTGTAAAGAACAGAAACTTTAGCGCTCACGAGATTTGCTGCCATTTTTTATTGGAGAGTGCTATTTAGTTAATTATTTTTGAAGGTGGTTAATAGACAAATTACTCAGGTCCAGCAATTTATTTTAGAATTGTTTGGGTTCCAGAAGTTTGCGTTAGTTACAGATTACTACAGACTGTTCTGTTTTTGACAGATTCTGTTTTTTGTGTGTTGTTTGCTTATTTTGATGAATCTATGGATAGTAAAAGATTTTATAAACCATAGAGAAGTTGGAATACAGTAGTTTTAACACCAATATAAATAAAGAATGAGTTCATTACAGTACCTTGAAGTGGTGTTTTGTTTTCTTTCGCTAACGGAGCTTACGAGTTTTTTGTTAAGTACTATGGAACAAGGAGTGGCAAGAGCCTAAGCTTGGGGATGCCCAAGGCACCCCAAGGTAATATTCAAGGACAACCAATAGCCTAAGCTTGGGGATGCCCCGGAAGGCATCCCCTCTTTCGTCTTCGTTCATCTGTAACTTTACTTGGAGCTATATTTTTATTCGCCACATGATATGTGTTTTGATTGCAGCGTCATTTTATTTTATTTAGTTTTTCTTGCTGTTTGAATAAAATAACAAGATCTGAAATTATTAAATGTTAGAGAGTCTTCACATAGTTGCATAATTATTCGACTACTCATTGATCTTCACTTACATCTTTCGGAGTAGTGTGTTATTGCTCTAGTGCTTCACTTATATCTTTTAGAGCATGGTGGTAGTTTTATTTTGAAGAAATAGATGAACTCTCATGATTCACTTATATCATTTTGAGAGTCTTTAGAACAGCATGGTAATGTGCTTAATCCTAATATGCTAGGTATTCAAGATTAGTAAAATTTTCTTATGAGTGTTTTGAATACTAAGAGAAGTTTGATGCTTGATGATTGTTTTGAGATATGGAGGTAATAATATCAAAGTCATGATAGTTGAGTAGTTGTGAAATTGAGAAATGCTTGTGTTGAAGTTTGCAAGTCCCGTAGCATGCACGTAAGGTAAACGTTATGTAACAAAATTTGAAACATGAGGTGTTATTTGATTGTCCTCCTTATGAGTGGCGGTCGGGGATGAGTGATGGTCTTTTCCTACCAATCTATCACCCTAGGAGCATCCGCGTAGTGCCGAGGTTTTTGATGACTTGTAGATTTTTGCAATAAGTATGTGAGTTCTTTATGACTAATGTTGAGTCCATGGATTATACGCACTCTTACCCTTCCATCCTTGCTAGCCTCTCCGGTACCGTGCATTGCCCTTTCTCACATTGAGAGTTGGCACAAACTTCGCCGGTGCATCCAAACCCCGTGATATGATACGCTCTGTCACACATAAATCTCCTTATATCTTCCTCAAAACAGCCACCATACCTACCTATTATGGCATTTACATAGCCATTCCGAGATATATTGCCATGCAACTTTCCACCATTCCGTTTATCATGACATGTTCATCATTGTCATATTGCTTAGCATGATCATGTAGTTGACATAGTATTTGTGGCAAAGCCACCATTTATAATTATTTCATACATGTCACTCTTGGTTCATTGCATATCCCGGTACAGCGCCTGCCTCATATAGAGTCATATATTGTTCTAGGAATCGAGCTGTAATTCTTGAATTGTAAGTAAATAAAAGTGTGATGATCATCATTATTAGAGCATTGTCCCAGTGAGGAAAGGATGATGGAGACTATGATTCCCCCATAAGTCGGGATGAGACTCCGGACAAAAATAAATAAATAAAAGAGGCCAAAGAAGCCCAAATAAAATAAAAATAAAAAAGAGGCCATAAAAAAGGGAGAAAAGGCCCAAATAAAAAACTAAAAAAATGAGAGAAAGTGGCAATGCTACTATCCTTTTACCACACTTGTGCTTCAAAATAGCACCATGATCTTCATGATAGAGAGTCTCCTATGTTCTCACTTTCATATACTAGTGGGAATCTTTCATTATAGAACTTGGCTTGTATATTTCAATAATGGGCCTCCTCAAGTGCCCTAGGTCTTCGTGAGCAAGCAAGTTGGATGCACACCCACTTAGTTTCTTTTTTTGAGCTTTCATACATTTATAGCTCTAGTGCATCCGTTGCATGGCAATCCCTACTCCTTGCATTAACATCAATCGGTGGGCATCTCCATAGCCCATTGATTAGCCTCGTTGATGTGAGACTTTCTCCTTTTTGTCTTCTCCAGATAACCCCCCCCCCCCTCATTATATTCTATTCCACCCATAGTGCTAAATCCATGGCTCGCGCTCTTGTATTGCGTGAAAGTTTATATGTTTGAGATTACTAAAGTATGAAACAATTGCTTGGCCTGTCATCGGGGTTGTGCATGATGAGAGCATTCTTGTGTGATGAAAATGGAGCATGACTAAACTATATGATTTTGTAGGGATGAACTTTCTTTGGCCATGTTATTTTGAGAGGACATAATTGCTTAGTTAGTATGCCTGAAGTATTATTATTTCTATGTCAATATGAACTTTTATCTTGAATCTTTCAGATCTGAATATTCATACCACAATTAAGAAGAATTACATTGAAATTATGCCAACTAGCATTCCACATCAAAAATTCTTTCTTTTATCATTTACCTACTCGAGGATGAGCAGGAATTAAGCTTGGGGATGCTGATACGTCTCCAGCGTATCTATAATTTTTGATTGCTCCATGCTATATTATCTACTGTTTTGGATGTTTATGGGCTTTATTATACACTTTTATATCATTTTTGGGACTAACCTATTAACCTAGAGCCCAGTGCCAGTTTCTGTTTTTACCTTGTTTTAGAGTATCGCAGAAAAGGAAAACCAAACGGAGTCCAATTGACCTGAAACTTCATGGACTTATTTTTGGATCAGAAGAAGCCCTGAAGACTTGGAGTGCACGTCAGGGGACCTACGAGGAGGCCACGAGGCAGGGGGCGTGCCCACCCCCTCTGGGCGCGCCCTCCACCCTCGTGGGCCCCTCGTGGCCCCCCTGACGTACTTCTTCCACCTATATATCTCCATATACCCTAAAAACATCAGGGAGCACAATAGATCGGGAGTTCCGCCGCCAGAAGCCTCCGTAGCCATCGAAAGCCAATCTAGACCCGTTCTGGCACCCTGCCGGAGGGGGGAATCCTTCTCCGGTGGCCATCTTCATCATCTCGGCGCTCTCCATGACGAGGAGGGAGTAGTCCACCCTCGGGGCTGAGGGTACGTACCAGTAGCTATGTGTTTGATCTCTCTCTCTCTCTCGTGTTCTTGAGATGATACGATCTTGATGTATCGCGAGCTTTGCTATTATATTTGGATCCTATGATGTTTCTTCCCCCCTCTACTCTCTTGTAATGGATTGTGTTTCCCCTTTGAAGTTATCTTATCGGATTGAGTCTTTAAAGATTTGAGAACACTTGATGTATGTCTTGCCGTGCATATCTGCGGTGACAATGGGATATCACGTGATTCACTTGATGTATGTTTTGGTGATCAACTTGCGGGTTCCGCCCATGAACCTGTGCATAGGGGTTGGCACACATTTTCATCGTGATTCTCCGGTAGAAACGTTGGGGCACTCTTTGAGGTTCTATGTGTTGATTGAATAGATGAATCTGAGATTGTGTGATGCATATCGTATAATCATACCCACGGATACTTGAGGTGACATTGGAGTATCTAGGTGACATTAGGGTTTTGGTTGATTTGTGTCTTAAGGTGTTATTCTAGTACAAACTCTAGGGCTGTTTGTGACACTTATAGGAATAGCCCAACGGATTGATTGGAAAGAATAACTTTGAGGTGGTTTCGTACCCTACCATAATCTCTTCGTTTGTTCTCCGCTATTAGTGACTTTGGAGTGAATCTTTGTTGCATGTTGAGGGATAGTTATATGATCCAATTATGTTATTATTGTTGAGAGGACTTGCACTAGTTAAAGTATGAACCCTAGGCCTTGTTTCCTACCATTGCAATACCATTTATCCTCACTTTTACCATTAGTTACCTTGCTGTTTTTATATTTTCAGATTACAAAAACTATTATCTTCTATCCATATTGCACTTGTATCACCATCTCTTCGCCGAACTAGTGCACCTATACAATTTACCATTGTATTGGGTGTGTTGGGGATACAAGAGACTCTTTGTTATTTGGTTGCAGGGTTGCTTGAGAGAGACCATATTCATCCTACGCCTCCTACGGATTGATAAACCTTAGGTCATCCACTTGAGGGAAATTTGCTACTGCCCTACAAACCTCTGTACTTGGAGGCCCAACAATGTCTACAAGAAGAAGGTTGTGTAGTAGACATCAATGACCACATTGACCACGCCGCGCCGAGAGCACCACGGCGGTGGACGACGGCGAGGCCTAGGAAGGGGACGACGCAGAGCCGGGGAAGACGCGGCAGTGGAAGCCTGCCCGGAGAGGAGTACGAGGGTTCACCGGTTCGGCTACGGTGTGAGGCTGCCGTCGCCGCAGAATAACAGGGGGTGTGGGTGAGTAGAGGGATGGCCTGGCCAGCAGTGGGAGTAGTAGGGGGCGCTGAGGCCTGCGCGGTAGCACAGCCGGCCACGGGAGGCGGGAGTAGGTGGTCCCGCCAGCGCTGCTTTGGCGGCTGGAGCAAGAAGATCAAAGATTGAAGAAACACGACGGCCGTTGGATTGACATCCAACGGTTACGTCTGCTAGAATCGTTTGTTGACGTATATAGTAACTAAAAAATCTTGCATACGCGTCCACTAAACAGGACCACAAGTCAGACCACTCCCTCTTTTTTTAATAATTTATATATAGCTCATGGCAACTTCTTATGCAATTTATTCCAGTCGTTTTTTTGGTTGGCCAGGGCCAATTTCGCATATTTCTGCAGGTTCCAAACTATTTTTAATACCGAAATGTCGAGACAGATTTAAAGTACTTTGAAGATATATTTAAATTAGGTTAATGCCCAGTGAAATAGGAATCTGAAAATGTGAAAAAAATCAGAAATTATAAAGTAATTGCCAATTTGTCATCTGTTTTTATATTTACAACCCATTTCATATTACTTTCAAGATTTGCAGGCGTCTTGAAAGAGTTGCAGCCCATCAGGGCGTAGAAAAATAAGTAGGCCTGGATTGGGTATTCTTCAGGAAAAATGAACTGGGCTCATTTTCACAAAGAAAAAATAGCTAGGCTGGTCACATGGTGAACATAAAATATAAGCCTGGGCTAGACGGGCCATAGCCCAGTTCAAACCCTGCTCCGTCTCAACAATACCAAACAAAAAAATACTGCTCGAGTAGCTGCGTCCCAGGTGTCAGCCGATCTTGTGCTATTCTCTTGTCTATTGACTATATACGCTCACAATGTCATGGGTCCCAGATGTCAAGAAAACACTAGGAGGAAGCATTTTGTTTTTCCATACGCTGACGTGGTGGGCCCCTACTATCATCCTCTCCACGTACTTCTGCTGATTCCTGTTGTTTGTTGACCATGTTGACAACACGAGCGGGCGGCACCGCGGCGAGCGCACCAAAGCGCATGGAGGACGTCAGCGTTAACGATTTAGGAGACGGTGGGGCGGCGATGCGTGCGCTGAGGCGCAGCCAGCCGTGGGAGGCGGAAGCAGGCGGCCCCGCTGGCGCTGGTTTGGTTTTGGCGGCTGGAGGAAGACATGACTGAAGAGACATGACAGACTGTAAAAGCAGCAGGAGTACTTAACAACCTTAACTGAAACCAGCAGGGGCACTTAACAACCAAAGCTGAAAGCAGTATGAGTACTTATACAGGTTCAACCGTACAAAGCACGCCTCGAACAGTGCTACTTTACCTAAAGTTAACCAAGGGTGAGGCCGGCAAGCCCCAGGACAAGGTCCAGGCGCCACCCCGCGCATCCACAACCTTCTGAAAGCGGCTTCATCTCGCAACGTGGTCAATAAACAGGATATTCGCTTTAGAGTCATGGAAAAGCATGAACATAATCTTCTGTTCTATTCTCCAAGATGGACGGGCCTTCATTATTTGAGACCGCCCATGAATAAGTATCTTTTCACCTCCTAGGGGAATTGAGTAGGTCGACATAAACATCATGTTGTGACCAAGCGCAAGTCTGACCCGACCATGGTCAGGCATCTGTATAGGAACAATAGAACTTGGCAGTTCCTGTTTCAAGAAGATCACAGTTGTAAAACTGTGTATAAGTAATAGTTTATGAACAACATATATAACAGAAAATAGCTCGTACCAAAAGTTTCTTGACACAGTTGGACCTGTTCAACGAGTGCAGCAGCGGCACACATATCCCACGTGGCCTTCCACCATTGAAATGCCCCACAAGGACCTCAAGACGATCAATAAAGTGTAGGAACTTGTGGATGTCGATCCAGTCAACTTCAGTGCCATTAGTTACAGCCGAGTTATTACAGAGTAACAAACGAGCAGACTGCTTCACTCTGAAAAAACCTACACGTGCCACCAATTATAAGAAAATATTAGTTAGAAGTAGCATCTTCGCGAGAGATTCGTTGCTACTTCTAAAGTTAAATTGTGATTAGTTAGACAGAATAGGTGGATTAAGAAGTAATCGAGGCAACAAGCAAGAACCAGATACAAAACTAACATGGATGAACAAATGGAATGATGTCGGGGTGGAAGATCGTGATGAAGATGAGACCAGGTTCTTCTATTTCCATCAACATTATGTGCCAACTTTTAGTCCGTAACACTTGAGAAAGTTTATCCAAGTTCGGCCATAAAAAAAGCAGCGATCATCTTGGTTCATGAACCCAACTCGGAACTTATATCCATGGCTTGTCTTCACTGTGACCATTAAACTAGTGTATTAAGTTATGGCAAGGCCGAGCATCTTGAGTACATGTGTTCTGGCAGAGCAAATAATACACTGCAGGAAAAATAATATGGGGACATAGCATGTTCAAAAAAACCCACCCTCCCAGATAGAAAATCAGATTCTAGGAACATACTGTGCACGTTTCAAAATGCTGTGTTAGAATGAGAAGGAACAAGTGTGGCGTCTTGCCGAGGGCACAGAAACCTGTAGGGTACTCGCACTTTGGGCACTACAAATGAAACACACTAGATTCAGTAGGAAGAAAATGCATCAATGGCGGCGGCTGCCATCCTAGGATTACCTGCGACCAAGGGACTTGGATTTATCGGGAATGGATGAAGAATTCGTACATGGTTCTCCATGAGAAAACCCTATGCAATCACCGAGAGGGGTTTTTCTCTGAACAAGCAGACGAGGGAGAAGGGGATTCAGGCCCAGTGAAATATTGTCGTTTCGTCCATCTAGCTTACTGCTAAAGCTGGAAAGGGGGGGTTGTGATTTGACGACTCATTGGGGATTACTACGGCGCTATGACCTGGGTGTGTCTACCGTGAAGTTGTGCACTCTAATTTGTGCATATGGCATGTGGGCCCCGTTGTCGGTTGCCCCACATATCAGTGAAAGGAAGTAGAAAGACAGGAATAACTAGTTACACATAAATATATATTTTGACAGAGAGATACTCCCTCTGTAAAGAAATATACAAATCTTTTATATCACAGGCTCACCTTGTTGAGAAATATACTCCCTCTGCAACGCACGGGCATTATGGGGGTTCAGCTTTTTTTATGGGGGTTCAGCTGAGAATATAATACTCAAATAGGCTCACGGTTCTGGATTTTGGGCCGCAGGCCGACCCTGCATGTTTGGGGGCCCATGTGTTCTACCTCAGTGCTTTTCATATTGCAAGCGATCGGTACGGCGCTGGTTTTAGATGTTGTCGCAAGGCGAATACACAAAATTGAATAAAGCACGACAGCTGTTGGATTGAAATCGAACGGCAGTACCTAACCAGCAATCACAGTTGCAATTCTATCAATGATATACCATGTGATAAATAATAATGTTGTACTACTTATACACACAGGACACTTGTTTCACCATGCCAGATTATTACATCAAAATCTCTCGGAGGATAGATCAGTTCGGCAGTTGCGTGCTGCTACTGAAGAATTTCAAAGTTGATTTGGACTAGCTCTCCTTGCCAAGAAAGTTTGATTTTGACATCATCCCCTACCGCAAGATATGATTTAGATTTGAACCTTGACCATCCTTTAGCATCAATCATCATGCGACCATCCTTTGTACTTACGGTATATTGAGCAGGTTCATTCACACCAAGGCTGCGCATGGTAAGAGAAACTTGGCCGCGGTCGCCCGGATTGTTGAACGACTCCCTCGTTGCTCTAGGAATTCGTTGTTTGCAAACAAGAAGACATACCCAAATAGTTAGATCAACACAGTGAATCATGTGAAACAACATAGAAAGAAAAAAGAACGAAGCACTTGGGCGGCCAATGCTTACCAAGAAGGTGGACATGTCGATTTTTATAAGGACTTTGGTATATGAAGTGCGAACTGCGGCCCAGTCTGTTGCCGGTGCAACTGCACGGGCCGGAGCAGATGCAAGTGCAAGTGTTGGTGCAGGTGCCGAAGCCGCTGCTACTGCCGGAGATGGTGATCCTTGTACAGCTGGTGCCAGTGTCGGAGCAGGTGCTGGTGTCGATGCCCGATCCTCCAATAGATCAGACTGATCCGCTGACGCGGTCGGTGCCCAATCCTCGGCTGGATCAGACTGAGCTGCTGCCATTGTCAGTGCTAGAGCAACTGCCGGTGCTCGATTTGTGCGAGACAGCGGCGATCGTGTCAGGTCTGCTATGATCAGCTTTCTAGCTTGACTAGGATTCGTGACCGTGATCCAGTTTTTTCTTCATTTCTTTTAAACGCGAGAATGACTAATTGTGGCATTTTTGTTAAACCAAACTACAGTTCATCATAGGGATTCAGCTTGTTCTCAGACAACAGACTGATCCAATTTTTTCCAGTAATATAAGTGATGGACAGTGCCTTTGTTACTGACACGACATAAGAAGTGAAACCTGCAAAAATAGCCATCGTAGAGCAAACCAAACGGTTTATTCTGTGATGAATGTCATATGGCAAAATCTGCATCGTAAAATTGTAGGAAAAGAAAGAAAACATGACATTAAATCAATAAGATTTAGACAGTAAATCAATAAGATTTACTTGATGTGACATGAGTGAGTCCTTACCAGGAAATCACTATGTTGAATTACTAAACAGAAGATTGATCGTCCAACTACGCGTGGCATGCAGGGCCCCCGCCTACTCCCACAAGCAGGATAGTCCAAAGGTCGTGACAAATCATATGGACCGAACATCCATGGGACTGGAAATCCTGGTGGGTGCGATAAACCCTGCATTGCATACAGATATTGGAGTGTAACCATAATTGATAAACCGTCCTCACAAAAAATATGATCTGGATACTTCAAAATATACAGACTGAATTGAGTGGACAGACATTAACATAGACCGTTCTCAGGACCGACCACACACCAAAAGCGGCAGTACTAATAAACAATACAGGGTTCACAAACACAAATCAAGTACTGAACAATAGTACTTACTACAGACAAGCAAAGTTGCACTAACTAAACTCTGCAGACTATTTCTTGCCACCGACCTACGGGATGAACCCCGCATAACTGACTAGGCCATGGACTTCGTGTGAGATGTCTACATGCACCATCACCATCTTGTCAACCTTGGAGAACCTAACAGAGTGGTATTTCCACTCATAAACATGATGATGAAGACAGGTCGCATCAGATTTGTTGGGAAGCTTTACAAGAACCACACCCTTCGTAATCGAAGGCACAGCCAGGAAATTGTTGTGGTCAAGTACAGCCTGAAGAACACGCCTGACAACAATGCTACAGGAAAATACTAGTTCAAGACACGTGGCGACAAGGACACAGCACCTGGATAGTTCAACAGTAGAACTCATCATCAGGTCTTCCAGTTCACACGGCATGACTTTGAGAACTTCATCTCCACCGCGGACCTGGTTCTAATTCAAATAGAAACCATATTTTATTACTACCTCCGTTCAGAAATATAAGATGATTTTCGATATTATACTCCATATATGACTACATATACGCACAGAAATGAGTGAACAAAGACACTAGAGCATGTCTTCAATGGCATGAGAGCAGAGGGATCACATGCAATATCCATAACACAAGTTACTGAGGCAAATATACCCTCTTAAAAGGTAGCATTGATGTTCATAAAGTACTCCCTCTGTCCCAAAATTCTTGTCTTAGATTTTTCTAGATACGGATGTATCAAGTCACATTTTAGTATTAGATACATCCGTATCTAGAAAAATCTAAGACAAGAAATTTGGGACAGAGGGAGTAGTTGAAAGTAATCTATAAGAAATCAATGTCAACCTCTCGCATGTTTTGGTCAAAAGAGGAATTTAGAACTGTCATTTGGCACACTAAAATCACATGCAAGATCACCCAGAAAGTTGTACTACTAGTACTAGTACTGCGTGTTAGATGAAAAAACACGATCAAGATCGAGAAAAAGACTAGTACTGCTTAATGAGGGATACCGAAGAGGGGGGCTTGGACAGGGCGATGGCTTTGAGCTTGTCTGCGGTAGTCTCGGCGGGGTGCTTACGCTTCTTCGTACCATGAGCCTCGACAGTTTTGGCCAGAGCCATAGACATCATGTCGGCCGGTGCTCCGGCGTCCATCCAAGAGAGGAAGCTGAGAGAGAAGAGTGAAAGGAGGAACGAGATGAGGGAAAAGCGAAGCGAGTGGGGGTTTTCTTCAAGAGAGGAAGCTGAGAGAGAAGAGTGAAATGATGGTTGCTTCGTTCGTCCAACTTACTGCTGGAAAGGAGGGGGTTTTGTGATTTGATGGCTCATTGGGCATTACTGCGGCGGTTCGATCGGGGTAGTCTACCGTCACTCTACTACAGAGTAATTTAGTGCATGGCTGGTGGACCCAGGTGCTGGCTGTCCCACACGTCGGCGAAAGTGAGTAATTTAGTGCATGGCTGGAGGAGGATCCGCACGGTAGAGCGTGTCCACTATTTTTCTGAAGAAGAAAATGATTACAACAAGTGTTTCCACTCTTATGACGGAGGAGTGCGAAACACGGCAGCCACTTGAACATACAAAATGCTCCTACTACTAGGCATGTGCAGTGGTTCATATGTCAGTACTACACAATCTTGTTGCTAGTGTAGTAAGATATGACGATAACAAATGATGTTGTGCGCATGTCAACTACTCCTATATGTAACATAGTACCGCTTTTTCGACTGTCCGGTCGAGAATGAACGGTGAGATCAATGTTAACAGAACTAGGTCCACGACGCATGGAGAGTACGGTGCTACAGTACTCCATGAAACATGAACCATATGAAGCATGAATAGTGTTAGGCAGGGTGTATGAAGGGTGCACGGGATGGGAGCAAAAGTTCCCTTCTCGACCCACTTTTGGGTGTTTGGCAGAGTGCATGAAGGGTGCATGAGTCCACACTAGTAGGTTGACAAAATACACGAAGAGGGAACAACTATATTGAGATGAGAATGCAAGCAAACACACCCACACGCTTTGTGCTACCGTGATTGATCTGCACCGTCTGAGTTTGATCCAACGGTCATGTTGCGCCGAGACATGGACATGCCCATGCAGAGGGCGCATAAACACCACCGAAGTCCCTCTGCTTCTCGAGGCGCACGACGTTGGTGATGCAGGGTGCAACCGCCCGCACAGCCCGCTCCCAGTCGATGGGAGCCAGCTCGTCAAAGACGGCTCCCGGTCGAAACAAGAATGCATGGTACGAATGGATTTCAGTGACGGAGCCCTGAAAGGATTCGCCCGGCAACGGCGATGGCAGCCCGCAACCCCTCCTTATCCAGCTCAGCCCCCACCATCGCATGGAGACGGCTCAGCTCCTCGGAGATATAGGTGAAGAAGGAGACCAGGTCAAGAAGCCGCAACTCGTTGAAGTCGACCGGGTGGTCGAACGGGTTTAGCCCGACGGCCGACATCGTCGCGCTGGCACGACGGTAGGCATCGCGCAGCCGCAACACGTGTGTGGCAACTTGGTTCACCAAGTGGCTGAGGCGATCCTGGACCTCGTCACGATCGGCCCGCTCGCGCTCTAGCCGGCTCCCCTGACGGCCTATCTGTTAGGACCCCGATTCCAAGTCACATCGATCTAGCCGGTAACACCTCATATCACATTGCGGCCTCACGCATGGTATCCCCACGGGTGTCGCCTTACCATGGCCCGGGACCGTTTGCGCCTTTTGGCTCACGTATATGATAGTGTCGCTAGCATCCATATGACAGAGAACCCAGGCCAACATGGCTAGTCGTGAACCCAAAGCGGCACAGACCTATGGAGACATGCATACATGAATCACATCGAGCATGTCGGTCATCAGCGAGTGAATCCGGGCTGTAGCACTGGGCTAACAGGACTCCGGGGAACCCGGGCTGTAGCAGGCTAGGCAGGACTCCGGAATTCACCGCATGACATTTCCCCGAAGGGAGAGACATAGGAACAAAGTGAAACACATGCCGGCCAGTCAAGTGTCCTGAGTAGTAGTGTTGGGCTAGCAGGACTCCGGTGAACCGGGCTATAACGGACTACTATGGCTCGAGGAGCACTAGACTACATTTCCCCATAAGAAAGGCTGCCAAGGATAAACAACTAGATTGTCGGTGAAGGAAATATGCCCTAGAGGCAATAACAAAGTTATTATTTATTTCCTTATATCATGAAAAATGTTTATTATTCATGCTAGAATTGTATTAACCGGAAACATAATACATGTGTGAATACATAGACAAACAGAGTATCACTAGTATGCCTCTACTTGACTAGCTCGTTAATCAAAGATGGTTATGTTTCCTAACAATGGACAAAGAGTTGTTATTTGATTAACGGGATCACATCATTAGGTGAATGATCTGATTGACATGACCCATTCCATTTAGCTTAGCACCCGATCGTTTAGTCTGTTGTTATTGCTTTCTTCATGACTTATACATGTTCCTATGACTATGAGATTATGTAACTCCCGTGTGCCGGAGGAACACTTTGTGTGCTACCAAACGTCACAACGTAACTGGGTGATTATAAAGGTGCTCTACAGGTGTCTCCAAAGGTACATGTTGGGTTTATGTATTTCGAGATTAGGATTTGTCACTCCGATCGTCGGAGAGGTATCTCTGGGCCCTCTCGGTAATGCACATCACATAAGCCTTGCAAGCATTGCAACTAATGAGTTAGTTGTGAGATGATGTATTATGGAACGAGTAAAGAGACTTGCCGGTAACGAGATTGAACTAGGTATTGGACACCGACGATCGAATCTCGGGCAAGTAACATACCAATGACAAAGGGAACAACGTATGTTGTTATGCGGTCTGACCGATAAAGATCTTCGTAGAATATGTAGGAGCCAATATGGGCATCCAGGTCCCGCTATTGGTTATTGACCGGAGACGTGTCTCGGTCATGTCTACATTGTTCTCGAACCGTAGGGTCCGCACGCTTAACGTTACGATGACAATTATTATGAGTTTATGCATTTTGATGTACCGAAGGTTGTTCGGAGTCTCGGATGTGATCACGGACATGACGAGGAGTCTCGAAATGATCGAGACATAAAGATCGATATATTGGAAGCCTATATTTGGACATCGGAATTGTTCCGGGTGAAATCGGCATTTTACCGGAGTACCGGGGGGTTACCGGAACCCCCCCCCCCGGGGGGGGGGGTTAATGGGCCTACATGGGCCATAAGGGAGAAGAGAGGGGCCGGCTAGGGCAGGCCGCGCGCCCCCTCCCCCCTCAGTCCGAATAGGACAAGGAAGGGGAGGGGCGGCGCCCCCCTTCCCTCTTCTCCCTCCCCCTTTCCTTCTCCAACAAGGCAAGAGAGGGAGGAGTCCTACTCCCGGTGGGAGTAGGACTCCTCCAGGCGCACCCCTTGGGGCCGGCCGCACCTCCCCCTCCCTCCTTTATATACGGGGGCAGGGAGCACCCTAGAACAGACAAGTTGATCTTCGTGATCGTTCCTTAGCCGTGTGCGGTGCCCCCCTCCACCATATTCCACCTCGGTCATATTGTAGCAGTGCTTAGGCGAAGCCCTGCGACGGTAGAACATCAAGATCGTCACCACGCCGTCGTGCTGACGGAACTCCTCCCCGATGCTTTGCTGGATTGGAGCCCGGGGATCGTCATCGAGCTGAACGTGTGCCAAGAACTCGGAGGTGCCGGAGTAACGGTGCTTGGATCGGTCGGATCGGGAAGACGTACGACTACTTCCTCTACGTTGTCTCAACGCTTCCGCTTCGGTCTACGAGGGTACGTAGACATCAGTCTCCCCTCTCGTTGCTATGCATCACCATGATCTTGCGTGTGCGTAGGAAATTTTTTGAAATTACTACGTTCCCCAACAGTGGTATCAGAGCCAAGTTTTATGTGTTGATGTTATATGCACGAGTAGAACACAAGTGAGTTGTGGGCGATATAAGTCATACTACTTACCAGCATGTCATACTTTGGTTCGGCGGTATTGTTGGACGAAGCGGCCCGGACCGACATTACGCGTACGCTTACGCAAGACCGGTTCTCCCGACGTGCTTTGCACAGAGGTGGCTTGTGGGTGACAGTTTCTCCAACTTTAGTTGAACCGAGTGTGGCTACGCCCAGTCCTTGCGAAGGTTAAAACAGCACCAACTTGACAAACTATCATTGTGGTTTTGATGCGTAGGTAAGATTGGTTCTTGCTTAAGCCCGTAGCAGCCACGTAAAACTTGCAACAACAAAGTAGAGGACGTATAACTTGTTTTTGCAGGGCATGTTGTGATGTGATATGGTCAAGACATGATGCTAAATTTTATTGTATGAGATGATCATGTTTTGTAACCGAGTTATCGGCAACTGACAGGAGCCATATGGTTGTCGCTTTATTGTATGCAATGCAATCGCGCTGTAATGCTTTACTTTATCACTAAGCGGTAGCGATAGTCGTAGAAGCATAAGATTGGCGAGACGACAACGATGCTACGATGGAGATCAAGGTGTCACCCGGTGACGATGGTGATCATGACGGTGCTTCGGAGATGGAGATCATAAGCACAAGATGATGATGGCCATATCATATCACTTATATTGATTGCATGTGATGTTTATCTTTTTATGCATCTTATCTTGCTTTGATTGACGGTAGCATTATAAGATGATCTCTCACTAATTATCAAGAAGTGTTCTCCCTGAGTATGCACCATTGCCAAAGTTCGTCGTGCCCAGACACCATGTGATGATCGGGTGTGATAAGCTCTGCGTCCATCTACAACGGGTGCAAGCCAGTTTTGCACACGCAGAATACTCGGGTTATACTTGACGAGCCTAGCATATGCAGATATGGCCTCAGAACACGGAGATCGAAAGGTCGAGCATGAATCATATAGTAGATATGATCAACATAATGATGTTCACCATTGAAAACTAACCCATTTCACGTGATGATCGGTTATGATTTAGTTGATTTGGATCACGTGATCACTTAGAGGATTAGAGGGATATCTATCTAAGTGGGAGTTCTTAAGTAATATGATTAAATTGAACTTAAATTTATCATGAACTTAGTCCTGGTAGTATTTTGCAAATTATGTTGTAGATCAATAGCTCGCGTTGTTGCTTCCCTGTGTTTATTTTGATATGTTCCTAGAGAAAATTGTGTTGAAAGATGTTAGTAGTAATGATGCGGATTGGATCCGTGATCTGAGGTTTATCCTCATTGCTGCACAGAAGAATTATGTCCTTGATGCACTGCTAGGTGACGGACCTATTGCAGGAGCACATGCAGACGTTATGAATGTTTGGCTAGCTCAATATGATGACTACTTGATAGTTTAGTGCACCATGCTTAATGGCTTAGAATCGGGACTTCAAAGATGTTTTGAACGTCATGGAGCATATGAGATGTTCCAGGAGTTGAAGTTAATATTTCAAGCAAATACCCGAGTTGAGAGATATGAAGTCTACAACAAGTTCTATAGCTAAAAGATGGAGGAGAATCGCTCAACTAGTGAGCATGTGCTCAGATTGTCTGAGTACTACAATCGCTTGAATCAAGTGGGAGTTAATCTTCCAGATAAGATAGTGATTGACAGAATTCTCTAGTCACCATCACCAAGTTAGTAGAACTTCGTGATGAACTATGATATGCAAGGGATAACGGAAACAATTCCCAAGCTCTTCGTAATGCGGAAATTGACGAAGGTAGAAATCGAGAAAAACATCAAGTGTTGATGGTAGACAAGACCACTAGTTTCAAGAAAAGGGCAGAGGGAAGAAGGGGAACTTCAAGAAGAACAGCAAGCAAGTTGCTGCTCAAGTGAAGAATCCCAAGTCTGGTCCTAAGCCTGAGACTAAGTGTTTCTACTGCAAAGGGACTAGTCACTGGAAGCGGAACTACCCCAAGTGATTAGCAGATAAGAAGGATGGCAAAGTGAACATAAGTATATTTGATATACATGTTATTGATGTGTACTTTACTAGTGTTTATAGCAACCCCTCAGTATTTGATACTAGTTCAGTTGCTAAGGTTAGTAACTCGAAACGGGAGTTGCAGAATAAACAGAGACTAGTTAAGGGTGAAGTGATGATGTGTGTTGGAAGTGGTTCCAAGATTGATATGATCATCATCACAAACTCCCTATACTTTCGAGATTAGTGTTGAACCTAAATAAGTGTTATTTGGTGTTTGCATTGAGCATGAATATGATTTGATCATGTTTATTGCAATACAGTTATTCATTTAAGTTAGAGAACAATTGTTGTTCTGTTTACATGAATAAAACCTTCTATGGTCATACACACCAACGAAAATGGTTTGTTGGATCTCGATTGTAGTGATACACATATTCATAATATTGAAGCCAAAAGATGCAAAGTTAATAATGATAGTGCAACTTATTTGTAGCACTGCCGTTTAGGTCATATTGGTGTAAAGCGCATGAAGAAACTCCATGCTGATGGGATTTTGGAATCACTTGATTATGAATCACTTGATGCTTGCGAACCATGCCTCATGGGAAAGATGACTAAGACTCCGTTCTCCGGAGCGAGCAACTAACTTATTGGAAATAATACATACTGATGTATGCGGTCCGATGAGTGTTAAAGCTCACGGCAAGTATCTTTATTTTCTGAACTTCACAGATGATTTGAGCAGATATGGGTATATCTACTTGATGAGACATAAGTCTGAAACATTTGAAAAGTTCAAAGAATTTTAGAGTGAAGTGGAAAATCATCGTGACAAGAAAATAAAGTTTCTACGATCTGATCGCAGAGACAAATATTTGAGTTACGAGTTTGGTCTTCAATTAAAACAATGTGGAATAGTTTCACAAACTCATGCCACATGGAACACCTCAGCATAATGGTGTGTCCAAACGTCATAACCGTACTTTATTGGATATAGTGCAATCTATGATGTCTCTTACCGATCTACCACTATCGTTTTTGGGTTATGCATTAGAGACAGCTGCATTCACGTTAAAAGGGCACCATCTAAATCCGTTGAGACAGCACCATATGAACTGTGGTTTGGCAAGAAACCAAAGTTGTCGTTTCTTAAAGTTTGGGGTTGCGATGCTTATATGAAAAAGTTTCATCCTGATAAGCTCAAACCCAAATCGGAGAAACATGTCTTCATAGGATACCCAAAGGAGACAGTTGGGTACACCTTCTATCACAGATCCGAAGGCAAGACATTCATTGCTAAGAATGGATCCTTTCTAGAGAAGAAGGTTCTCTTGAAAGAAGTGAGTGGGAGGAAAGTAGAACTTGATAAGGTAATTGTACCTTCTCCCTTATTGGAAAGTAGTTCATCACAGAAATCTGTTCATGTGACTACTACACCAATTAGTGAGGAAGCTAATGATGATGATCATGTAACTTCAGATCAAGTTACTACCGAATCTCGTAGGTAAACCAGAGTGAGATCCGCACCAGAGTGGTACGGTAATCCTGTTCTGGAGGTCATGCTACTTGACCATGACGAACCTAAGAACTATGAAGAAGCGATGGTGAGCCCAGATTCCGCAAAATGGCTTGAAGCCATGAAATCTGAGATGGGATCCATGTATGAGAACAAAGTATGGACTTTGGTTGACTTGCCCACTGGTCGGCAAGCAATTGAGAATAAATGGATCTTCAAGAGGAAGACGGACGCTGATAGTAGTGTTACTATCTACAAAGCAAGAATTGTCGCAAAAGGTTTTCGACAAGTTCAAGGTGTTGACTATGATGAGAGTTTCTCACTCGTATCTATGCTTAAGTCTGTCCGAATCATGTTAGCAATTGCTGCATTTTATGAAATCTGGCAAATGGATAAACAAAACTGCATTCCTTAATATATTTATTAAAGAAGAGTTGTATATGATACAACCAGAAGGTTTTGTCAATCCTAAAGGTGCTAACAAAATATGCAAGCTCCAACGATCCATCTATGGACTGGTGCAAGCATCTCGGAGTTGGAATATACGCTTTGATAAGTTGATCAAAGCATATAGTTTCATACAGACTTGCGATGAAGCCTGTATTTACAAGAAAGTGAGTGGGAGCACTACAGCATTTCTGATAAGTATATGTGAATGACATATTGTTGATCGGAAATAATTTAGAATTAATCTGCAAAGCATAAAGGAGTGCTCTTAAAGAAGTTTTTCAAAGAAAGACCTCGGTGAAGCTTCTTACATATTAAGCATCAAAATTTATAGAGATAGATCAAGACGCTTGATAAGTTTTTCAATGAGTACATACCTTGACAATATTTTGAAGTAGTTCAAAAATGGGACAGTCAGAGAAAGAGTTCTTGGCTGTGTTACAAGGTATGAAATTGAGTAAGACTCAAAGCCCGACCACGGCAGAAGATAGAAAGAGAATGAAAGTCATTCCCTATGCCTCAGCCATAGGTTCTATAAAGTATGCCATGATGTGTACCAGATCTATTGTATACCCTACACTCTGTTAAGCAAGGAAGTACAATAATGATCTAAGAGTAGATCACTGGACATTGGTCAAAATTATCCTTAGTGGAATAAGGAAATATTTCTCGATTATGGAGGTGACAAAAGGTTCGTCGTATACGTCGATGCAAGTTTTGACACGGATCTGGATGACTCTAAGTCTCGATCTAGATACATATTGAAAGTGGGAGCAATTAGCTAGAGTAGCTCCGTGCAGAGCATTGTAGACATAGAATTCGCAAAATACTTACGGATCTGTATGTGACAGACCCGTTGATTAAAATTATCTCACAAGCAAAACATGATCACACCTTAGTACTCTTTGGTTGTTAATCACATAAATAATGTGAACTAGATTATTGACTCTAGTAAACCCTTTGGGTATAGATCACATGAGGATGTGAACTATGGGTGTTAATCACATGGTGATGTGAACTCTTAGTGTTGAATCACATGGCGATGTGAACTAGATTATTGACTCTAGTGCAAGTGGGAGACTGAAGGAAATATGCCCTAGAGGCAATAATAAAGTTATCATTTATTTCCTTATATCATGATAAATGTTTATTATTCATGCTAGAATTGTATTAACCGGAAACATAATACATGTGTGAATACATAGACAAACAGAGTGTCACTAGTATGCCTCTACTTGACTAGCTCGTTAATCAAAGATGGTTATGTTTCCTAACCATGGACAAAGAGTTGTTATTTGATTAACGGGACCACATCATTAGGTGCATGATCTGATTGACATGACCCATTCCATTTAGCTTAGCACCCGATCGTTTAGTATGTTGCTATTGCTTTCTTCATGACTTATACATGTTCCTATGACTATGAGATTATGTTACTCCCGTGTGCCGGAGGAACACTTTGTGTGCTACCAAACGTCACAACGTAACTGGGTGATTATAAAGGTGCTCTACAGGTGTCTCCAAAGGTACATGTTGGGTTGATGTATTTCGAGATTAGGATTTGTCACTCCGATCGTCGGAGAGGTATCTCTGGGCCCTCTCGGTAATGCACATCACATAAGCCTTGCAAGCATTGCAACTAATGAGTTAGTTGTGAGATGATGTATTACGGAACGAGTAAAGAGACTTGCCGATAACGAGATTCAACTAGGTATTGGATACCGACGATTGAATCTCGGGCAAGTAACATACCGATGACAAAGGGAACAACGTATGTTGTTATGCAGTCTGACCGATAAAGATCTTCGTAGAATATGTAGGAGCCAATATGGGCATCCAGGTCCCGCTATTGGTTATTGACCGGAGACGTGTCTCGGTCATGTCTACATTGTTCTCGAACCGTAGGGTCCGCACGCTTAACGTTACGATGACAGTTATTATGAGTTTATGCATTTTGATGTACCGAAGGTTGTTCGGAGTCCCGGATGTGATCACGGACATGACGAGGAGTCTCGAAATGATCGAGACATAAAGATCGATATATTGGAAGCCTATATTTGGACATCGGAATTGTTCCGGGTGAAATCGGCATTTTACCGGAGTACCGGGGGGTTACCGGAACCCCCCCCCCCGGGGGTTAATGGGCCTACATGGGCCATAAGGGAGAAGAGAGGGGCCGGCCAGGGCAGGCCGCGCGCCCCCTCCCCCCTCTGTCCGAATAGGGCAAGGAAGGGGGGCGGCGCCCCCCTTTCCTCTTCTCCCTCCCCCTTTCCTTCTCCAACAAGGCAAGAGAGGGAGGAGTCCTACTCCCGGTGGGAGTAGGACTCCTCCAGGCGCACCCCTTGGGGTCGGCCGCACCTCCCCCTTCCTCCTTTATATACGGGGGAAGGGGGCACCCTAGAACAGACAAGTTGATCTTCGTGATCGTTCCTTAGTCGTGTGCGGTGCCCCCCTCCACCATATTCCACCTCGGTCATATTGTAGCAGTGCTTAGGCGAAGCCCTGCGACGGTAGAACATCAAGATCGTCATCATGCCGCCGTGCTGACGGAACTCCTCCCCGACGCTTTGCTGGATCGGGGCCCGGGGATCGTCACCGAGCTGAACGTGTGCCAAGAACTCGTAGGTGCCGGAGTAACGGTGCTTGGGTCGGTCGGATCGGGAAGACATACGACTACTTCCTCTACGTTGTGTCAACGCTTCCGCTTCGGTCTACGAGGGTACGTAGACATCACTCTCCCCTCTCGTTGCTATGCATCACCATGATCTTGCGTGTGCGTAGGAAGTTTTTTGAAATTACTACATTCCCCAACAGTCGGATCCCACACATACCAAGCATTTCAATCATTCACACAATATGCTCTATATGTGCAAATACAACATGGCATCACAACAAAACTCTACAACTCAAGTACTTTATTTAAAGGCTCCAGAGAGCCATACATAACATGTTCATACAGGTAGGGGTCACATGACCCGACACTCAAGTCATACAAGCATACAAGCACATGCCGAAGCAAATAGTCTGAGTACAGATGCTAGAAAGAAAGAAGGCTTCTCAAAGCCTGTCTATCTACATAGGGCCCTCCATGGCCAGGATCACCACCTGGGTGGCAAGTCACTCATCGATGTCGAGATCTACATAAAACCCATCAAAGGGGCGGTGTTGTCGTCTGAAAACAGTAATTAAGCAAACATGAGTACAAAGGTACTCAGCAAGTCTTACATCAGAACCTACTATACATGCTCATTCTCAAGAAGGTGGTGGAGTTATTGCAGCAAGCCAGCTTTGACTCTTGGCTAACCTATCCTATGGGACACCACTAGTAAAATAGTTTTCGCACATGAGCCCACTAATCACCAACACAATACTCCACCGGGGATCCTCCCTCGTCATCCTATGAGAGGGCCATCCTCGGTACTCACACTTATCTTGAGTCTTTTAGTGGTAACCATTAACTTGTCTATGAACTGTATAGGAAACCAAGTAGTCCTTTACCGTGGACGCGGCTATTCGAATAGATGATGTTAACCCTACAGGGGTGTACTTCTTCATACACGCTCTCACCACTTACCGCCGTTTACACGACATGTACTCGGCAACCTTCAAGCGGAAGCCCAACGAGGGTGTCGGCCACGGCCTACCTAAACACTCAAGTCTCTAGTCCAGGTTTATCGCCTATCCAGGTTCCATCCACAGGGAGTCCGGCCAAGGTTTCCACATACGGCCCCAAACGATGTGAACAGGGTCCCGAGACGCCAAACGGGCGCCCGGCATACCCGGCCATGGTGTATCTACCGCAACATAGCCCACCCCTAGGGTCAGCGCTACGCACGGCCGCCAACACATAACCTACAAACACCAGAAACTATTTGCAACTCCTGGACAGAGTACTAGGGTGATTAAGAAGCCAAGAGGGTCAATTAAGGATCCCAATGCATGGTAGTAGCTGATTCTTAAAATCACACATAAAGATCTCAGTTCTTAGGGACGGCCTCAATGAATCAACCCACCATGTACTCCTACATGGCCTCTCATTGATACCTTTACCAAATCATGTTCAACACATCCCTCACATTACCGACATAATCATTTCACTCTAGCCCATCACCCGGATGAACCAGACCTGACACAACTCTAAGCATAGCAGGCATAGCAAGGTAGGAAACACATACATGGCTCAATCAACTCCTACACATGCTAGTGGGTTTCATCTAGTTACTGTGGCAATGACAGGTCATGCAGAGGATAAGGGTTCAACTACCGTAGCACACAGCAGTTTGAAACGTTGTTGTCTTAATGCAGTAAATGAGAGCAGAGGCGAGAACATGGGATTGTATCGATATGATCAATGGGGTTGCTTGCCTGATGTAGTGGTAGTAGGGTACTGCCCTTCAGACGGATATTCGGGGTTATCCTCGGAGGCAGAACCTACCACGAAAGACACACCGAACATAATCAACACATGACAATATGCAACAATATTATGCATGCTATGACATGGCAAAATGAATGTGTCTTGGCCTAATGCAAGCTAAAACAGAAAGGAATGAACCCATTTGAATCAAAGATTGAAATGTTAGTTCATTTAACATAGCCATATTAGTGCATTATCTTATTTTTCTTAAACAGCAAGGTTAACTTGTTTTGTCATGCATGAAACCATTCCTAATTGATAGATTGAATTTTTCTGATCAAAATTCATATATAAATCTTTTCATTTGGAGTTACACATTAATTTCTATGATTTTGTAAAGTTTGCAACAATTTCTGGAATTCTCTATATAAAAATAAATCCAGAAATTAGTTATTGCGCCAGTAGTGCGTCAGGGTGACGTCAGTGGTCAACGGGGACGTCCAGGTCAACCTGACCAGTGGGTCCCGCGTGTCAGCAGTTATTTAAACTAACTAAATTTAGTTAAATTAGCAGAGGGGGGTCCCATTTGTCATAGACTCAGGGGAGTCAACCTGGGCCCACCTAGTCAAGGTCAATGGGTCAAACCCGCCGGCATTTAGCCGCCGGCGAGGCCAGATGCGGCGGTGGAAGTGCATTAGTGCGTTCCGGCGACCAAATGAGCGGCGGAGGGCATCTACGCGTAGCTGGGAGCAAGCCGCAGCGTTTGGTGGTGGTGGTTGAGCTCGGGGTGACCGGAAACATTGCCGGCGATGACCTTGGCGGTCGCCGGAGTTGGATGAAGATGAGCCCGAGGCTATAGGGCACGGCGAGGCACGTGGTGAGGTGCATTGGTCTCCTGGGGATGCAGTGAGAGTGTTGGACATGCTGGTGTGGCCGGTGGTTGGCCGGAGACACGTCGGCGAGGAGCTCGGCAGTGCCGCGTGCGGTGAAGCTTCGTGCAGTTGCTACGGTGCATGAGAAGGCAAACGGAGAGGATGGGGAGGTAGCTGAGCTCACGGCGGTCACGTAGGAATGGATGGCGCGGTCGGGGACGAGCTGATGCGGTGGTGACAATGAAGGGGATCTCCGGCGATGGCGGAGTCGGGCGAGGTTGTTGCAGAGGCTGCGGGGCAAGCGAGCGCTCGGGGCTTGGCTTGCTTGAAGGAGGGGAGGGCGGCGGAGCTTCTGTACACGGTGGCTCGGCGCGGGGATGATGAAGGGCGTGACTACGGCGGTGGTGCGTTGGCAGGTGCGTCAGCCATGGTGCGGGAGAGCGAGGGAGAGAGGCAGGGGGTGAGTGAGGTGTCCACGGGGTCGGGGCGGCGACGTGGAGCCTGCCTAGGGTCCAGGCGCGCGAAGCGGCAAGCTGCTGGCGCCATGGCGAGCTCGCGCTCGCCGGCGTCAGCTCTCTGCCTGCGTGGCAGGGACAAAGCAGCTGGCTGGCTGGCATGGACCAGCACAACGCTGGGCCGCCAGGTGGGCCGGCTGATGGGCTGCAGCCAGGTAAGTTCTCTCCCTCTCTTTTAATCTCTGTTTTCTATTTTTTTTGTAGGTTTGTGGCTTTATTAAAAATAGCTAGGCACTTCTAAAAATCCTGAAAATAATCAGAGGCTCTATTTAGAATATTTCCAATAGCCCACACTTATCTTCAGAATTATTTGAGCATTTAAAATATTTACTAGCATTGAAATGCCCAAATGCAAATTACATATGATTTAATTCAATGACCTTCTGTTGACCTAGAAAATTGTGCACCAATTTTGCCAGAGGTTCTAACCCAAGACAAAGAGAGTGAACTTTTTAGAAGGGCATTTCAGGTTCATTGAAAATATTTTTAGTAAACCTTAGTTGATTCCAGAGGGGGTGCTGGGGGTTCTGTCTTCCCCAATTCAAGTTTTTGATGAAAGGTAGACATGATGCAACACTCTAATGCATGACTAGCTAGGATGTGACAACTCACCCCCACTCAAACGAATCTCGTCCCGAGATTTAGAATCCCCCAGGAAGAAGGTGGGGTACTCGAGTCGAAGACGATCCTCCCTTTCCCAAGTAGCTTCTTGCTCGGAATGGTGTGACCATTGAACCTTGAGAAACTTAATATTTTGGCGTCGAGTGGTACGCTCGGCTTGATCAAGGATACGAATGGGATATTCTCGATATGTGAGGTTATCTTGGAGATCAAGCGTTTCGTGGTGCACTCCACGGATAGGATCCGAGAAGCAACGCGTGAGTTGAGAAACCTGGAAGACATCATGAACTCTGGAAAGATGCGAAGGTAGTTCCAACTGGTAGGCAACTTCCCCTCGTTTGGCAAGAATGCGAAAGGGTCCAATGTAACGAGGAGCCAACTTGCCCTTGATACCGAATCGATGGGTTCCCTTTAAAGGTGTAACCCGAAGGTAAGCCTTCTCGCCAACTTCATAAGACATAGGCTTATGCTTGCGGTCATATTGACTCTTTTAGCGAGATTGGGCCGTTTTCAATTTCTCACGAATAACGCGAACCTGCTCTTCTGCTTCCTGGATCATATCCGGGCCAAAGAGTTGTCTTTCCCCGGTTTCTGACCAGTTAAGAGGCGTTCGACATTTTCGTCCATAGAGAACTTCGAAAGGAGCTTTGCCCAAGCTAGCTTGATAACTATTGTTATAAGCAAACTCCGCGAATGGAAGGCATTTCTCCCAACCCATTCCGAATGAGATGACAGAAGCTCGGAGCATATCTTCCAGAATTTGATTGACTCGCTCTACTTGACCACTTGATTGAGGATGGAAGGCGGTGCTAAAAGAGAGACGAGTTCCCATAGCATTTTGGAAACTTTCCCAAAATCGAGAGGTGAAGAGACTCCCACGGTCTGAGTTAATTTCCAATGGGACACCATGAAGAGACACTATTCGGGAGATGTATAAATCAGCTAGCTGGCTAGCGGTGATACTCTCACGAACAAGTAGGAAATGGGCTACTTTGGAAAGACGGTCGATCACGACGAAGATGGCATTATTCCCTCTCTTGGTCCTGGGAAACCCAGTGATGAAATCCATACTGGTTTTATCCCATTTCCACTCAGGAATAGCCAAAGGTTGAAGGGTGCCAGCAGGCGGTTGGTGCTCTGCTTTAACACGACGACAGACATCGCAACTAGCAATGTATTGAGCAATTTCTCTCTTCATCCTAGCCCACAAAAACCTCTGGCATAGGTCTTGATACATTTTAGTACTACCGGGATGAATGGTGAGAGGGGATTCATGAGCTTTCTTAAGGATCAATTGCCGTAGCTGTTGTTTCTTGGGAACCACCAAGCGGTTCTCGAAGAAGACAACACCTCGCTCATCCATGGAGAAACACTTAGCAGCTCCGCTAGCAATGTTCTCCTTGATTCGAGATATTCCTCTATCATACCACTGAGCGGTTATGATTTGATCCGTAAGGTTGGGTTTCGCCACCAGGGTGGAAAGGAATCCTCGAGGAACAATGTGAAGGTTAAGCTTATGAAATTCCTCGTGGAGAAGTGGTTGACTTTGTTGTAACATCAGGTTGTTACAATAAGATTTATGACTTAGTGCATCAGCCATGACATTGGCTTTGCCCGGGGTGTAAGTTAGTCCTAAGTCGTAATCCGAGATCAACTCGACCTAACGTCTTTGCCTGAGATTCAAATCCGGTTGGGTGAAGATATATTTCAAACTTTGGTGATCGGTGAAGATCTCGCAACGATTACCAAGGAGATAATGTCCCCAAGTTTTGAGTGCATGGACTACAGCTGCAAGCTCTAGATCATGTGTGGGATAGTTTTCCTCATGTGGGTGTAATTGCCGTGAGGCATAGGCAATTACCTGACGATCTTGCGTGAGTATGCAACCTAGTCCTTGTCGCGAGGCATCGCAATAGATAATAAAGTCCTTGGAGAAATCTGGTGGTACCAGTACGGGAGCAGATGTCAGGCGTCTTTTCAGTTCCTGAAAGCTGAACTTGCACTATGGGGTCCACTCAAACTTTTTATCTTTCTTGAGGAGTTCAGTTAGAGGTTTAGCAACCTTGGAGAAATTCTTGACGAAGTGGCGGCAATAGCTCGCTAAGCCAAGGAAGCTCCGAACTTGCTTGACCGTCTCAAGTGGAGTCCAATCAAGGATGGCCTGAACTCGCTCGGGATTGACAGCAATACCCTTACCAGAGATTACATGGCCTAGATAGGTCACTTCTGGCAACCAAAATTCACACTTGGAGAATTTGGCATAAAGGCGATGCTCTCGAAGTTTCGTCAATACCTGCCTTAGATGTTCGGCATGTTCCTCTTCATTCTTGGAGTAGATGAGTATGTCATCGAGGTATACTACGACGAATTTATCCAAATACTCCATGAAGACCGAGTTCATTAACCGAGAGAAGGTGGCTGGGGCATTGGTTAAACCGAAGGACATAACGGTGTACTCGTATTGGCCATAACGAGTAACAAAGGTCGTTTTGGGAATGTCCCCGTTTCTAATTTTGATTTGATGGTAGCCCAACCTCAAATCCATCTTGGAAAAGACTGAGGATCCAGCGAGCTGGTCATACAGATCGTTGATCCTGGGAAGCGGATACTTGTTCTTGATAGTGACCAAGTTGACAGGTCGATAATCTACAACCACCCGATCAGTTCCATCCTTCTTCTTGACGAAGAGGACGGGGTAAGCCCAAGGAGAGGAACTAGGACGGATGAAACCCTTTTTCAAGGACTCATCGAGTTGGTTCTTAAGCCCGCTAGTTCTAAGGGTGCCATCTTATAGGGTCTTCTAGAAATTGGAACGGTTCCTGAAATAAGGTCTATCACAAACTCGACATCCCTGTCAGGTGGAACACCTGGCAGTTCTTCTGGAAAGACATCCGGAAAGTCCCGGACTACCGGAATATCTTCAAGGTCTGGAAGGGGGTTGGCATTTAGGGAGTAAAGCTGGCGCTTGGCCACTCGAGTTAAGACATTGACTGTCTTGCCCGATGGGTGAGTAAGTTGAACAGTTCTAGTGGCACAATCAATCTTAGCATAATGAGTTGACATCCGGTCCATACCCAAGATGATGTTTACGTCCGAGGAGTTGAGAGCTATTAAAGATGCAAGGAAGACAAGTCTATCGACAAGAATTTCATTCCCATGGCTTACTCTAGAAGTTTGCCATCTAGAGCCAGGGGTTTGAATTTCCATGGTAGTGGGCATGTCACAGAATGTTGTGTTATGCAATCGAGCATAGCTCTCAGATATGAATGAATGAGATGCTCCGGTATCAAAAAGAATAGATGCCGGATGGCAATTAACAAGGAGCGTACCAAGGACGATGTTAGGATCCTCATGAGCCTCCTCGGCTGAGACATAGTTGACATGGCCACGTGTAGTGGTGACCGGCTTGGCATATAATGTCTTTCCCGCTGGCTTACCACGGCCAACGGACTTTCCAGACTGATTGGGGTTGTTGTTCTAGGGACACTCTCGACTATAGTGACCCGGCTCTCCACACTTGAAACATGTCACGACATTGGGGCGTGGAGCAGCATTAGCAGCGGGGCCACCATAGGGCTTGGACGGTGCAAACTACTGGTTGGGACGAGGCGCCTCAAAGGATGGCCTCGGAATGAACCTGGGTGGCAGTGCCGTGCTTGGAATCCACACCCGGCGCTTCTGAGATCCAGAGCCGGATGAAGAGCCAAAATCATGAGAGTGCTTGCGTGAAGCGTCATAGTCGGACTGTCCTGTCTTAGCACTGATGGCTTTATTGACCAACTTCTGAAAGGAGGTGCACTCGTGCAGACGAAGATCGCGGGGAAGCTCAGGGTTAAGTCCCTTGCGGAACCTTGCCTGCTTCTTAGCATCGGTGGATACCTCTTTAGGAGCATATCGTACCAGATTCCCAAATTCACGACTATATGCATCCACAGTCAGTCTTCCTTGGGTGAAATTGTAGAACTCTTCCCTCTTGCGATCTATGAGACCTTCCGGGATGTGATGCTCACGGAAAGCCTCACTGAATTCAGCCCAAGTAGTGATTTGGCCGACTGGGCGCATAGCTTCAAAATTTTCCCACCAAAGGCTAGCAGGGCCTTCGAGGTGATAGGGAGCATAAGTAACCTTATCAGCTTCGGCTACGTTGGTAGAACGTAGCTTGTGGGTGATGATGCGAAGCCAGTCATCCGCATCGAGGGGCTCGACGGAATGGTTAAACTTTGGTGGGTACAACTTGATGAAGTCATTGATTGACACCAAGTCATTTCGCTGATGGCATGCAGTGTTCTGCTCAATCCGCTCCAGCAAGAGGTTAGTCTCACGCTTGTTTCTTTCCGCCTCCAGCATCACTTCAGCCAGAGAAGGCGGGTGAGGCAGATTTTCACCCCTAACTGCACTGGCTTCCCCCTGCTCCGGGGCAGCAGGGTTGCTGCGGGTGTTGACCATCCTAGGAGAAAACAAGACAACGGTTTAGATAAGGATGGCACAAACTTAGCAAGGAAGTGCAGAATGTAATGGATAACACGGAATGCAGAGATGTTCATCCGTATGACATGG
>NC_041388.1:598937515-598972427 GCF_002162155.2 Triticum dicoccoides
ACCAAGGGTCATACACACCATACATAGTTTAGTACAAGCCCAGGCTACAGTACAACTATGATGAAAGACGTTACATCTCATCGGAGGCATTCCAAGCTCCTATACATTATTTTTCTACACCTCCGGAATTGATTACACACTAAGTCATATTCCACAAGTCACGCAGGACAGTGGAAATACAACTATTAGAATACTAGTGATACTACTACTAACTCAGACAGCTCCGTAGTAGTCTTCATAGAAGTCACCTCCATAGCCTGGAAGTTCAACGTGATCATCCGGGAACAGACGGTCCTGAGGAGCTTGTGGACCATAGGGGCTAGGATGAGGTCTTGGACCAACAAACGGTGGCCTGTGGGGACCATGGGGTGGGGTGATGCCTCCCACATCACGCCAATCCACCATGTCTGGCAGAGCAGATCTCACAGGATACAGATCCCTCGTATCCATACATCTAGCTTGCACAGCAGGTGCAAACCGAGTCAAAGTGGCCCAATGATCAGCATGGGTGTTGAAAAGCTCCAGTCTCAAGGCCCGATTCTCTCAGTCCTTATCCTCGAGCATCTCGGCAGTGGTGCGAGTTAGTGAGTCCTCACGTGTGGAGACAGCATAGATAGCCTGGAGATACCCTTGCGCTCCCGGGAGTGAAGCTGGCATATAACGGAAGTCGGTGTTCCGCAGCAGGCCAGTCCGGACTCGCATGATGGTCATCATGGAATAGGCAGCATCCTGCATTGCCATCTCAACAGTAACCCCGAGTCCATAGGAATAGTGGAGGGGCTCCGTAGATCCAGGATAAGAAGAAATATCCTGACGGTGCAGAAATATTGGCTTTGATTAAAGTCTCGGAATTGCTCTTCGACGGTGTATTCGGGATACCAACGGTAACCCGTCCCGATCATTACCCGGACTAACATAGCAGTATGTCCGGGCACATCGAGGCACCGGGTCAGGCGAACCACTTGGTTTTGAGCACGAGTAGCCATCTGAAAGCACAACCACAATGCAAAGACATTAGAATTTCTAGGGAAAATTGGACAGCATAACAACTGTAAATGCCCAGGAACAGATTTGAGACATTCACAACAGATTGCAAAACCACTCAACAACAACATATCAAGGTTCTGGTTCAACTGATAACATACTAAAGTGGTAGAAACTGAACTGAGGCTGGTAACCAACAATCCTATAAGTTACTACGGATTAGTAACACGTGAACCTGACAAAGAGAAGAGAGCCTAGTCCTTAACCCGCGTAGAAAGAGAAGAGAATGACACAGATCAGAGGGCCTTACGTTCCCTCCCACAATCAATTCCCCTACATATAACTAAAGCATTTCTAGACTCGACATCGACCAGTTTGGCTGAACGAACCTACAGGCAGTCCGGCTCTGATGCCAACGCTGTCAGGACCCCGATTCCAAGTCACATCGATCTAGCCGGTAACACCTCATATCACATTGCGGCCTCACGCACGGTATCCCCACGGGTGTTGCCTTACCATGGCCCGGGACCGTTTGCGCCTTTTAGCTCACGTATATGATAGTGTCGCTAGCATCCATATGACAGTGAACCCAGGCCGACATGGCTAGTCGTGAACCCAAAGTGGCACAGACCTATGGAGACAGGCATACATGAATCACATCGAGCATGTCGGTCATCAGCGAGTGAATCCGGGCTATAGCACTGGGCTAACAGGACTCCGGGGAACCCAGGCTGTAGCAGGCTAGGCAGGACTCCGGAAGTCACCGCGTGACATTTCCCTGAAGGGACAGACATAGGAACGAAGTGAAACACATGCTGGCTAGTCAAGTGTCCTGAGCAGTAGTGCTGGGCTAGTAGGACTCCGGTGAACCGGGCTATAGCGGACTACTATGGCTCGAGGAGCACTAGACTATATTTCCCCATAAGAAAGGCTGCCAAGGATAAACAACTAGATTGTCGGATCCCACACATACCAAGCATTTCAATCATTCACACAATATGCTCGATATGTGCAAATACAACATGGCATCACAACAAAACTCTACAACTCAAGTACTTTATTTAAAGGCTCCAGAGAGCCATACATAACATGTTCATACAGGTAGGGGTCACATGACCCGACACTCAAGTCATACAAGCATACAAGCACATGCCGAAGCAAATAGTCTGAGTACAGACGCTAGAAAGAAAGAAGGCTTCTCGAAGCCTGTCTATCTACATATGGCCCTCCATGGCCAGGATCACCACCTGGGTGGCAAGTCACTCATCGATGTCGAGATCTATATAAAACCCATCGGAGGGGCGGTGTTGTCGTCTGAAAACAGTAATTAAGCAAACATGAGTACAAAGGTACTCAGCAAGTCTTACATCAGAACCTACTATACATGCTCATTCTCAAGAAGGTGGTGGAGTTATTGCAGCAAGCTAGCTTTGACTCTTGGCTAATCTATCCTACGGGACACCACTAGTAAAATAGTTTTCGCACATGTGTCCACTAATCACCAACACAATACTCCACCGGGGATCCTCCCTCGTCATCCTATGAGAGGGCCATCCTCGGTACTCACACTTATCTTGAGTCTTTTAGTGGTAACCATTAACTTGTCTATGAACTGTATAGGCAACCAAGTAGTCCTTTACCGCGGAAGCGGCTATTCGAATAGATGATGTTAACCCTGCAGGGGTGTACTTCTTCATACACGCTCTCACCACTTACCGCCGTTTACACGGCATGTACTCGGCAACCTTCAAGCGGAAGCCCAACGAGGGTGTCGGCCACGGCCTACCTAAACACTCAAGTCTCTAGTCCAGGTTTATCGCCTATCCAGGTTCCATCCGCAGGGAGTCCGGCCAAGGTTTCCACATACGGCCCCGAACAATGTGAACAGGGTCCCGAGACGCCAAACGGGCGCCCGGCATACCCGGCCATGGTGTATCTACTGCAACATAGCCCACCCCTAGGGTCAGCGCTACGCACGGCCGCCAACACATAACCTACAAACACCAGAAACTATTTGCAACTCCTGGACAGAGTACTAGGGTGATTAAGAAGCCAAGAGGGTCAATTAAGGATCCCAATGCATGGTAGTAGCTGATTCTTAAAATCACACATACAGATCTCAGTTCTTAGGGACGGCCTCAATGAAACAACCCACCATGTACTCCTACATGGCCTCTCATCGATACCATTACCAAATCATGTTCAACACATCCCTCACATTACCGACAGAATCATTTCACTCTAGCCCATCCCTGGATGAACCAGACCTGACACAACTCTAAGCATAGCAGGCATAGCAAGGTAGGAAACACATACATGGCTCAATCAACTCCTACACATGCTAGTGGGTTTCATCTAGTTACTGTGGCAATGACAGGTCATGCAGAGGATAAGGGTTCAACTACCGTAGCACACAGCAGTTTGAAACATTGTTGTCTTAATGCAGTAAATGAGAGCAGAGGCAAGAACATGGGATTGTATCGATATAATCAATGGGGTTGCTTGCCTGATGTAGTGGTAGTCGGGTACTGCCCTTCAGACGGATATTCGGGGTTATCCTCGGAGGCAGAACCTACCATGAAAGACACACCGAACATAATCAACACATGACAATATGCAACAATATGATGCATGCTATGACATGGCAAAATGAATATGTCTTGGCCTAATGCAAGCTAAAACAGAAAGGAATGAACCCATTTGAATCAAAGATTCAAATTTAGTTCATTTAACATAGCCATATTAGTGCATTATCTTATTTGCTTAAAAAGCAAGGTTAACTTGTTTTGTCATGCATGAAACCATTACCAATGGATAGATTGAATTTTTCTGATCAAAATTCATATATAAATCTTTTCATTTGGAGTTATAGATTAATTTCTATGATTTTTAAAGTTTGCAACAATTTCTGGAATTCTCTATATAAAAATAAATCCAGAAATTAGTTATTGCGTCAGCAGTGCGTCAGGGTGACGTCAGTGGTCAACGGGGACGTCCAGGTCAACCTGACCAGTGGGTCCCGCGTGTCAGCAGTTATTTAAACTAACTAAATTTAGTTAAAACTAATCTGGGTTAATTAGCAGAGGGGGCCCACTTGTCATAGACTCAGGGGAGTCAACCTGAGCCCACCCAGTCAAGGTCACTGGGTCAAACCCGCCGGTGTTTAGCCGCCGGCGAGGCCAGACGCTGTGGTGGAAGTGCATTAGTGCGTTCCGGCGACCAAATGAGCGGCGGAGGGCATCTACGCGTAGCTGGGAGCAAGCCGCAGCGTTTGGTGGTGGTGGTTGAGCTCGGGGTGATCGGAAACGTCGCCAGCGACGACCTTGGCGGTCGCCGGAGTCGGGTGAAGATGAGCCCGAGGCTACAGGGCACGGCGAGGCGCGTGGTGAGGTGCGTTGGGATCCTGGGGATGCAGTGAGTGTGTTGGACACGGTGGTGTGGCCGGTGGTTGGCCGGAGACACGTCGGCGACGAGCTCGGCGATGGCGCGTGCGGTGAAGCTTCGTGCAGTTGCTACAGTGCACGAGAAGGCAAACGGAGAGGATGGGGAGGTAGCTGAGCTCACGGCGGTCACGTAGGAATGGACAGCGCGGTCCGGGATGAGCTGATGCGGTGGCGACGACGAAGGGGATCTCCGGCGATGGTGGAGTCGGGCGAGGTTGTTGCAGAGGCTGCGGGGCAAGCTAGCACTGGGGACTCGGCTTGCTCGAAGGAGGGGAGGGCGGCGGAGCTTCTGGACACGATGGCTCGGCGCGGGGACGACGGAGGGCGCGACTACGGCGGCGGTGCGGCGGCAGGTGCGTCGGCCATGGTGCGGGAGAGCGAGGGAGAGAGGCAGGGGGTGAGTGAGGTGTCCACGGGGTCGGGGCGGCGACGTGGAGCCTGCCTAGGGTCCAGGCGCGCAAAGCGGCAAGCTGCTGACGCCGTGGCGAGCTCGCGCTCGCCGGCGTCAGCTCTCTGCCTGCCTGGCAGGGACGAAGCAGCTGGCTGGCATGGGCCAGGACAGCGCTGGGGCGCCAGGTGGGCCAGCTGATGGGCTGCGACCAGGTAAGTTCTCTCCCTCTCTTTTAATTTCTGTTTTCTATTTTTCTGTAGGTTTGTGGCTTTATTAAAAATAGCTAGGCACTTCTAAAAATCCTGAAAATAATCAGAAGCTCTGTTTAGAATATTTCCAACAGCCCACACTTATCTTCAGAATTATTTGAGCATTTAAAATATTTACTAGCATTGAAATGCCCAAATGCAAATTACATACGATTTAATTCAATGACCTTCTGTTGACCTAGAAAATTGTGCACCAATTTTGCCAGAGGTTCTAACCCAAGACAAAGAGAGTGAACTTTTTAGAAGGGAATTTCAGGTTCATTGAAAATATTTTTAGTAAACCTTAGTTGATTCCAGAGGGGGTGCTGGGGGTTCTGTCTTCCCCAATTCAAGTTTCTGATGAAAGGTAGACATGATGCAACACTCTAATGCATGACTAGCTAGGATGTGACACTATCATATCTCCCGCTTTCTGCAGCAACGCCGCCGACGCCTCGAGCATCTTTGTGGTGGACGCCTACCGCTTTTAAATCTCCGTGAACTCCCGCACATAATGGAGGAGCATGGCACTCCTCTCCTCCTTGAGCTCACGGAGCTCCACGTCCTTGGCCCTGAGCTCCGCATCCTTGGCATGGAGCTTCTGTGTCAGGAGCCTCACCTCGGACTCCATGATCTACTGCGCCGCCATGGCACCAGGTAGAAGCAATGGGGAGAGGAAGCAAAGGGGGCAAAACGGCTAAAAGGCAATGCAATCTACGGGAAGGCAGAGGGAGCGGAGAATCTTTTGGTTTTCACCACGGTAAAACACTAGTCGACGACTTCTCACATCAGGGAGCCGTGGGTTTTTACAGGCAGAGTCATCGTGACTAATTGCTGCCGCACCTGCTCCCGTCAATCAAAAAATTAAAAATCCTACGCGCCTACTCCCGTCAATCAAAAAATTAAAAATCCTGCTGCACCCAAACACCAGAGCAACGCCGCGGTGGATATTTAAATTTACATGCCGGCAAGTAGATAAAAAAAGGGGTGAAAAAACAAATGTGGCGATGGCCTACCTAATCGGTCGAACTAGCCCAACTAGCTAGCCACCGTGCTTCACTGATGTACTCCGCGGGAAAGGTGGTCTTTCGTGATTTGACGACTCATTTACTTGCTTCGGCGCTACGACCGAGGAGGGCCCAGAAAACGCGCGGTAGGGCGTCCCACGTTAGGAAGAATATATGCGTACACCAACCGGGAGGACCCGGAAACCGCGTGGTAGGGTGTGCCACGTCTCGGCACGGAGGAAAAATGTGCGTGTAAAAATATACTGTATCAGACGTAGTACCTATGGTTCGACCTCGGGACCCAGCCAGTCGGTCGAAAAAAAACCCACTAGCCACACAGCTTCATCATGCAAACGTGGCACGGAGGATAGATGTGGTCAGCTCCGTCTCGACCAGCCACAACGTCTCTTGTTCTAGGCTATTCTTCTATTTTCCAAGATTTTTTTAGTTGTAATAACACCACGGCAAGCTAGTGCCGCTCTTCGTGTGTGCCCTTGCAAAGGTTAGACGATCGAGAGAAGAGAGATTGAGATCGTAGACCTGGGACCCACCATTTAGTGAGACAACGGTCATGCACGTGTTGACGAGGCACTCCCTCTACTCTACTCAACGCAAGTACTGTATAAAATCAAGTTATGAGACAAAGCCAACAACCGTTCATTTTTTCAGGCTATCAACTTATGCTTTGTAGTACAGGTTGCCAGTTCGAATCTCGTCTTTCAGATTTGTTAGTTTTAGGTCCAAATTTGATTAATGACAAGTGGGACCCCCGTGTGTTGTTCCGATATTTCAGTGTAGGATAGTTTTTTTGAACAAACATTTTGCGCGGTTAGACAAGTAACGGCACGAGTGACACGTATTTTGCAAGTTTACGAACAAAAATGACAGCGGCATAGAATATCACATCCACCCCGCAGCTTAGATACTATGGTGATACGAGTTTTTACACCGTTGTAAGTGAGAACCAATGGCTTGGGAGTAGTCTTTGTAATTATGCACAATTTCCAAACTCTCCAAAGGTTTTTTTGCAAATAAAACATTCAGGCCTTGTGTGTGCCGCTACATCTTCGATCCAACGGCTCCCTGGTGCTCATATTAGGTGCTCCCCATAGCTTAATTACCAGCTACGGTGATATGAGCATCTAGGTCGTATGATCAGTGATCAGATGGCACATGCGTAGTACTTGTACTTTCTGCGCATTTCCCAAACTCTATCAGCCGTATATTGCAAAAACATTCAAACCTCCTACTGTGGGCCGTTAGATCTCAGTGGACTCGTATCACCATAGAATCTACGGTGCGGGAGCACCTCATACTCTCTCATGCGAGAAAACATAAGGTGCTATGGCCGTTGGATGCTACGATGATAGGAGGTTGGAGGTCGTTTGATCTGAGATCCAATGGCATCTGAGCAGTCTTTGTGCTTGTAAGCAGTAGCCAAACTCTTTTGGGGCTTTTCTGCAAAAAACCATTCAAACCACCGAGGAGGTGTTGGGTCACAAATCCAACGCCTTCGAAGAGCTTGTATCACCAAAGCATCTAAGGTGTGGTAGCACATGATATTCTTACATACAGGAGAATATGATGCCCTCCTTCATCTTAGATGCTACGGTGATACGAGCTTCGAGGTCGTTGGATATGGGATCAAAGGGCATCTAAGTAGTTTTTGTACAAATTGTGTGCAATTCTCAAACTCATCAAGGTTTCCTGCAAAAATATTAAGACACATCATGTGAGCTGCTATATCTCAGATCTACAAGCTCCAAGCAACTCGTATCGGCATATAGCATCTAAGGTACGGGGGCACATGATATTCTCCCAGGGAGGAGGGGTGGGGGTGCACCTGCCAGCGCATGCGCCTGCGCGTGCACTGACGTGTGCGCCCGTGCCCGTGCCGGTGCCCGTGCACATGAATGTCTCCGCCGCGCCGTTGACAGCGCTTGTCCCCGCACGGGTGCCAGTGCCCCCCTCAGCGGCATGGATGGGCGTCGTCGACCGCTTTCTTGCACCAACGCCAGTCGCCTCCTCCCGCCAGTTGACTCGCTCCGAAGTCCAGAACATGTTGGCCTTCCTTGAAGCTAGGCCAACATCCAGGAGTATGCCAACAACGGCGCAAGACACCGCCGTCGCCGTCGATCAGTGGCCCGACGACACACTGAGCATGACAGAGGAGCCACTTCCCACCGCGAGACGCCCTCGCCGCCGCCTCGTAATCTAAATTTCCCATGAAAAACGTTCGGATTGCCATGCTTAAAATCCGAATGTTTATCATTTCCGTTTATTTTATATTGATTGTTTTATAATTTAAAGTCGGAGTCAGAATGAACGAAATGTATGGTTTGATCGATTGAATGTTCTGCTAGAGCCGTATCAAATTAAATATAAAGCGTCATCAAGCCACATGTATTCCTTGTCATCCAATGACCTAGACTGCTTCAATGTCGAGCGCTCAACACGTTTAGCGTGCAGTTAATTTGATGCCAAAAATAGTGTCAATCACATGACAACACGCAAATAATATCCTAGTAGTTAATATCTGCACGGTAATTGCCTTTGGCTCCTAGGTGCATATGCACCCACTGTCGAAATCCAAATTCCGAGAAGTTAAAAAATTCGAAACAAAAATCCCGCGTGTATATCCGGACATTTTATGTGCGTTCACAAGGTTTCAGTGAAAAACGACGTTTTTTGTGGCTTGTGTAAAAAAGATAAAGAAATGCCTCGTGAATAGTTAGAATGAAGCATCAGAAATTGTCTTTTTTACACAAGCCACAAAAAACGTCGTTTTTCACCGAAACCTTGTGAACGCACATAAAATGTCCGGATATACACGCGGGATTTTTGTTTCGAATTTTTCAACTTCTAGGAATTTGGATTTCGACAATGGGTGCATATGCACCTAGGAGCCAAAATGCCACTCTCATATCTGCATGCACTTAATATACTTCCAAATTAATGTGCTTTGCACGTACACACTGACTAGTGCTGCTAGTACGTGAAACTGGTGCCGTGACTTGTGAACGCATCCAGATATGGTCAACGGCAACATCGCCCGCGAGTTCTTCCTGTTTGCCCATGCGTCTAAATGCAGAAGGGGAGGAGAGAGAGAGCACACATGGAACCCACCAGTAAGTGAAGGCGAATAGTACTAAAAATAATATTACATGTTATCCATTAATTAGGCTGTGGTAATATAAAAACATTATGTGAACAAAGGGGGTACAACAAACATTGCTATTCTATGTATGTTGCCTATTGACGTGCGGCTTGAAGGCCCGGTCGCATGTTCGATCCTCGTCCTTTATTTTTTAATTTGTATATGGGTCCAAATTTTTTTCATGAAATGTGGGCCCCTCGGTGTGTAGTTTGTAGCACTTTAATTTGTGTGTCGAAATTTGTTCCATTCCAAGTGGACTATCGGTGTGTAGTTTTGTAGCTTATTTATAATAATTAAAGAGAACAACAAAGTTTTTTCAATAATACCATGGTGCGACGTTGAAGGCGAGAAAGGACGTGCGAGAGAGCGATGACCGAGCCAGAGGGAAATCAACTAGGGGAGTTGCGTGGGTTGCAACGGTGTTTGGAGTAGTTGTTGGCCGAATGCTACAAAATATAATCTAAACCGACCAGAATAAATGCCTACACAAAATCCAAGGTTGGAGTGCCCCTCGCAATGTAAATAGCTCCGGCTTTGCGAGGGATGGAGAGGTAGTAGCTTCAACGCGTGGAAGATAGGGTGTGAGAAAGCGAGGTCAATCAAGAGACATATAGATAGAGAGACAAAGTGAGTGTGGTCCGACATTCATTGAACAAATATATATGCTCTGGAGAGATATTGTCCGATTGAGATTTTTGGCAAGGGTGAGGGCTGTAAGATAGAGCTTGAGAGATGATCCAGTCACAGATGTGTATATATATTTTGTGCGTGGGAGGAAGCAAGGTCAACCGATCACATAGGGTCGCCGTGCAATCGAAAGAGTGAGACGGGTTGGAGAGAGTGACCTAGATAGACGATGTGCGTGAGAGAGTATACAATGCGTATAGGTCGAATTGGGCTCAAACATGGTGATATATCATTTTTGTCCGAGAAAGAGCGAGGTCAATCGAGACATACGGAGAGAGAGAGAGGGACGGAGGGAGGGAGAGATTGAGTGAGCATGGCCCACCATGAGGTCGAAAGAGTGGCGGCGGCTTGGATGGACTGACCTAGATAGACAATCTGCGTGGGAGAGTATAGAGTGTGTCGATCGAGGCCCGAACAGGGAGATATATCATTTGTGTGTGAAAGAAACAAGGTTAAACGAGACTTTGATAAAGAGAGCGAGATTGAGCGAGTGTGGCCTGCCATGCGAAAGAAAGAGTGAGACAGTCTCGAGGGAGTGACCTAGATATACAACGTGCGTGCGTGTGCACGAGAGGTTGGGGGGCTAGATAGGCAATGCATGTATTTAGCACGCGAGGGTGAGAGGGAGAGGGGGGGAGAGAGAGAGCTCGGCATGGTGTGCAATGACGGGTGTGTGAGGTAAATACATTTGGTAACAGAGTGGAAAAGGGGGTTGTGTAATTGAGAGACTTAGAGATCGAAACATGGAGAGAAAGAATGAAAGTGTGTTGGAAACCTATAGCTTCCTAAGGTGGTTAGGAGAGGAAGATTGACCGATACAGGAAGTATGTAGCGTTTGTGCGGGGGGGCTAAAAACAACATTTGAATGTACATAGTATGAGACTTAATATCGATGTTTCAATTCGGTGTACATTGTAAGATTTGAACCGAGGACCATGCATACGGGTAATTTTCTCGAATTTGTGTCGTACTAAGTTTTGAAAAGTTGATATTGACTCAGTTTGTTGTGCTATTTTGTAGGTCATATGTTTGAATCCATCCAAAAGTTTTCTCACTACCATGGTGTTCATCATATACATATGAATTAGTATTAAAAAAGTAGCATGGATACAGTGAAATGCGAAATCCACGTTAGAATTGGAGATCGCTACGTGACACATACTCTAATTCAAATAACTAACTACGTGACACACACTCTAATTCAAATAACTAATTATGTGACACACACTCTAATCCACGTTAGCGTGGGTACTGTTTCGATTTTTTTTTCAAATAACTCCTCATTAATTAATTTATAGTACTCCCTCTGTTCACTTTTATAAAACCTTGAAGACATTTCAGACAATGTGCAAAACAGTTCATTTTAAGTTGTCTAAAACGACTTACAAAAAGTGAACGGATGGAGTATCTCGTTTCGAATGACTAATTATTGCAAGGAAAATACGGGCATGGTAATACATACAGATCCATTTGCAAATGAAAGAAGATTCGTTTGCATTCTCAAATGTAGGCACACCAGGCAGACCAGGGTCGTGTCGGGGTGGACGCTGCTTCGGTGCCTTAAAGGAAACTACCTTTGGGTCATTGACATGTGGGCCAGCCACCTGTTGGGCCCACATGTCATGGACACATGTGGGCCAGCCACCTGTTGGGCCCACATGTCATGGACACAAAGGTTTTATAAAGGCGCCGAAGCATAGTCCTGTCGGGGTGGTCACGTGTGTCGGACGGACGCGTAGCACCCAGCCACCCACCCCCTCCCCCCCAAAGAAAGGACGACGACAATATAAGTTCGCGCTTCCACGTTTCGGATTGAAATATCTGGCGGCCCCAATTCCAGCCCTGCAAAATCTCTCTTCTCCACCGTCCCCTTCCGCGCCCAGATTGCTAAAATCCCTAATTCGCCACCAACCCTCGAATTGCCCCTCGTCTCGTATCTTTCCCCACCGTTCCCCACCTCTGTGCCGGACGACAACGACGAAGACGACGATCGCGCTTCACCACCGCACCGGAGCTACCTCATCTACGCCCTCGTCCACCGCATCGGGTGGTCCACCGACAACGTCGGCCACCGCAACCGACGTGCCTCACAGACACCGAGTTGCACCGCATCAGGTGCGCGTCACCGACGCCGTCTCCCAGCTCACCGGGGCTACTTCACCGAGCACATCATCGCGCCTCCGCCCCCTGAGGCCGTTGGGGCTTCACCAATGGTCTCGTCCACCGCATCGTAGCGCTCCGCTGCCACTCAAGATCTACATTCGTGCGCGGATAGCCAACGTCAACGCGTCACCCTCAACGGCTCTGAAGTGACCCGCACTCTAGCTAGGCGAGCATGCCCAAACGCCGGCCCGAACTAGGTATCCACACATCACTCCCTTATGCACTGTTCCGACGATGTTTGGATATCCTTTCACTTCTCTTTTAGATTACACGCCTATGCAACTCTGACTTTAACACTTATTTCTTCTGGAGATATCATCTGAAACAAGCAAATCCATTTTTTAGCGAAGCATGATGGCGCTACGGGATCTGGTACACATCCTACACACCCGTATAACCTTGTAAGTATCTGTCCTCCGATACAACATCAAGGTCGATTCCTCTTATTTGATCAACCATTCGCTGTGTCAAAATGCAGAGGGGGATGCAAGGAGCACAAGGGCTACACATCCAAGCAAGTGGTAACATGGACTTGTACATGGAACATCCCAAGCGCAAGCAGAGCTGCAGTGAGCATGTACAATGAGCTAGTGTAAGTCCCTGCATTTCATTTAATTCGTACTGGCATTCGTGTATGATTTGTGTGCAGTGGCTGATCCACGAATTCAAGTTACCAGGGGCGAACATTTAACTTAAAAAATATGAAGGCACTTGCACTCCGGAAATCAACATAACTTGAGAAATGTGAAGCTACATGCACTTTGAAAACCAGCTAATGATCGAAAGTAGTTCAGATTATAAACACTAAATGATGCAAGCACCAAAAAACACAAAATGCAACATGGTGTACAAGGACTACAAACATGGTCTGTACCTGCTTGAATTATTCGTTCTCTGGCTGAAAATATCGAAGTGTAATTGAACGTGTAACTAGTGCGCAAACTGCATATCAATATATCTATCCCGCACAAGTATGCCAATAGTTTCAAACAACAAATTAGAAAAGTATTTATGCTATGTTGTCATGATACGGGGACTTTCTTGTAGATGGCCTCGACGTTTCCTCAAGCTATGAAAATGCACTATAATTTGCTTGTCATCAATGCCCGCAAATCTCTGTCTCTCTCAACATAGTAGATCATCATTAGACACTAAATCCTTCAATGAGCTTGCAAAATGCTTGCATTAGATCTCTCATTAGACACTATGTTCATCACCAGGAGCATGTAAAATGTTTGCATCAAATCCTTCATTAGCAGTCTGTTCATTAGACACTTCAGGCTCAAGAACAACATGAGCTTGTATGTTTGCACCGGAAACTTGATTAGATACATCAGATTCAGTCAGTTCAATATTGATTGGGGGAGTTATAAAATAAGTAGAAATTGGTTTCATTTTCTCATAGATTCCCTACATACAAGCAGTTTTACAACACCGTCAGGTTTAACTATTGGCCAGAAATTGAAGAGTTGAATTAGATATAATCAAGGATGTGATGTACCTGCTCGTTGCGCATGCTACTCTTGCAAGCTGCGACTGTTTGTTTGCGCAAGCTCGATGCCATGCCCGTGCTGCCGCCACTGCCTCCCACGCAGGCTACACCCAGGGTCGGATCTTCATCTTCTTGTCCTTCCGTTAACTTGAAGCCCAGCGACCGCCCTCCAATGGGGGCGCGAGGAAGAGCTATGTCGGTCTGTCCAGCGGCGGCTAGGTTAGGAGCGAACCAGACTGGAGGCTGGAGCGAATGAATTGGGATTTTTCCTGCTGTCGATCGATATGGGAGGCGCTCGTTTGGGCCGCGAGCCTGCTATAGGGCCTGCCTTGCACTTATGTTATTAGCCCTTCCAAATTGAAACATTTTTCTTCATTTTTTACATTGTCTGCTCGTGCGTTGGGACGAACAAAACTAGCATGGGCCAACCTGGACGACTCAAACTAGGTGCACACTTTCCAGCCACCTGAGACGGCCGCCCATACCAGCCCCTATGGTGGCGTCGCCCCTTTTTGCGTGTATGATTGGATAGTGAAAAATATTCCAGTGGCGCTTTTGATTTACCCACAGAATGGTTGAATTGCTTGTTCCTATGAACTGAGTTCGCCAATAATGTGAAGGATACCAGTCTTTTCATCCTACTGTATATTGCTTAGATCTTGATATGCCAAAAGTAATCGCATGAAATATACAGTAAAAGCCAGTGTGATGTGTTTGTCTACAACTAGTCAGACTACACGTCCTCATATAACATATCAAGGACGCACCATCTTACCAGATTAACCATTCAACTTACCCATGCAGTGTGGGAAGAAAAAAGTATTGGGACTGTGTATCCAAACAATTGATGCCATGAACTCCTTCATACAATCTTGTAAGCGAAAAAGAAGTTGCAGTGTGCCTGTATAAAGAACTAGCGTAAGTTCAGTTATCTGCTTCTCGGAATTTTAGTTAGCCACTTATTGCAAAATTGTTCAATTACGTTGCTTGGCTTAATTTAGTTTGCTACTGATTACATAACGGCACAACACGTTAATCATATTATAGACTGTGCCTATCTATGTGTTTGATACTTACTATTAAGAATTACCTGTTTTCCTTAACTTAAATGTCTACTTGTTTGTTTAACTGCTTTGCTGCTGCAACAGCGGGTTACAATGATGTTACTAACTAATTTTCAGCATCTAATTGAAACTCTTTAATTCCTTGTTTGTTTAACTGGTTTGTTGTTATAACTCCCAGTTGAGATGTTTTGTTAACTTCAACTTTTTTGAATCCAATCAGAACTTTAATGGCAAAACAGGTTAGCCCAAGATCAAAGAGCAAGGTCCCCATGGATGTTGCATCATCCCACAGCAATGGCACCGGCCCAATCGTGCATTATGAATTGCCAACTGTTGATGCTCTAGAGGCTAAACTAGTGGCAGAAAGAGATTCTGCTTCTGCACTTAGAGATGAAGTTGACATGTTGAGGAAGCAAACAGGACAATCACAAGCAGTACTCAAGACAACCATTAAATATTTGGTGGATTTCAAAACGAAGCAAGTTGAGACTGACCAGATTATTAAGGTCCTGAAGGAAAAAGGAAATTAAATTCCTACTTGGTAAATCATAGGTGAAATGTTCTTTCCATAGTTGAATAACTTTTGTGTTGTCTGTTCATGTAATCAATCAAACCATTTGTTTTAGAGATCATGTAATAATTGTTTTTGTTTTTTTTGGTTTGTAATTTTCTTTGAGCACAAGTCTGTATTAATTGATAAGACTCGGAGACATTTCATTTGGATTGTTGTGCCAGACCTACAAATATGCCAATCGGGCTGAATGTGCATTCAGCAATAGTAGTAGTATAGATGGACCATAAGTGGCACGCATCGGAAAGGGCCAAGATGCTGGCTAAAAAAGGATGTTGTTGTAGCCAAAAAAAGTACAGCGGCCTGGCTTATGTATGTTAGTTGATATTATTGATCCATATACTCTATAAGTGTTTATATGTCTATTAGTTCTGTACATGCTTGGTTGATTGACTCGGTATTTGAATCTTGATACATCGCTTGTGTACATATCTAAATGTGAGTACACATTATGCTGCGTGTGACATTTGAGTTGGACGTGAAGTGTTCCAAATATTCGAATTCACCTTAAACTGGATTCTAGTTTCTGAATTTGAGTATCGACATTTATAAACCATATTCATATATGACAGTGGAATACATCTTTGTCGTCTTTTTGAAGATATATAAAAACACATAGAATGATTTATAAAGATTCATATAGGAATACAAAATGGATTCGAATTTAGTTGCCAGGGTAAACATGGATGCTTATTGTCCCAAAATTCGAAAGAAGCTGCAAAATGTCCACTCCCACGTCGGCTGCCCGAAGCCAAGTGTGTGGGAGATGGAAATTACTGTCTACCCATTACACGAACAATCCATCGGCCCGATTTCCACTGCTCTAAATAGGGGTAGGTTAGTAACTTCAATTAGACATGACACAACCGCCTCTGAGCCCATTCCGACACGGTGGGCGTCAAACATGGGCGGCAAAACTCATTTGATTCAAGCTTGTCCGAAAGACCTCTATTTCTCCCTCCATTCCCCATTCATACACGGTGGGCAGCAAAACAAACTCGACTCGGCCGAAATCGATGTAGGCAAATATTTTCAATAGGGGCAGGTTTGTAACTTCACTCAGACGTGACACAACCGCCCTACCTGTCAGCCTCGTTCATACACCGTGGGCGCCAACCATCCTCTCCTCGCCCGAAATCGCTCTGGGAAAATATTGGCGAGATGTGAGATTACCGTCCTATCCCCAACCGACGAGACGTCCAAATTTTAAACGGGGGCTAAGTTCATAACTTTCCCATATTTCAGACAGGCGTGTCCCAAAAACATGGTTCCCCATACCTCTCCCTCCATTTTCCCATTCATACACCGTCAGCGCTAGAACACCCCATCCCCACACCAGCCTCCGTCCGCCACCCCATCCATCGACACCGTCCTCCACCACATCCATCGCCATCATCCTCCACCATGCCGGAGCGCCTACCAAGACCGCGTCGTCCACTGCTAGAGATGGACGTTTCTCATCCACGGCGACAGGCCAATAGCCTTGCATCGCGTCCTCTCGCTTCATCGGCGTCGTCGTCTTCTTTGCCGGGGCCGCTCACACGACCTTCTCTCCCACCGCAACGGGACTTATCCCCCGATGCACCCATCTACCGTCACAGATCTACTTCAACGCCATCGACAGCCATCGCAACCCCGATGCCTACACGGCGCCGCAAGAGAGGTGGTACTTCATATCTCCTCAACTTTTTAATCTCAACCAGAAAATAGATCTTAACTTGGTTACTCTACTTTCTTTTCAGCTCTTAGAATTTAGTTCTTAGTTCGAAGCAAACAATGGATGCTAAATATCATTTCTCCGGTTTACAGCTTCAAATCTGCCATGGCACGGCCATAATACGGTTTAATTGATCATGCTTAGGATTTAATTGATCATGTTGGTTCCGTGGTGGTTTCTTTAATAGAAATCGGAGGGGAAACCCTCTTTTGCTAAAAAAATATGCTTAGAGTTTCCCCCTTTTATGATCACTATACGATCAGAATATATGCTTCGTGTCATAATAACACTGCTCCACCCATCAAGCTAAACAAGCTTAGTTGTTCAAATATGAGTCTGATATTATTAAAACAGAGTTGTTTAATTGGTCAGCTAAATGTTCCTAAATTAGTTTCAAAAATTCAAGTTCGCCGCTCGGGTGTGTATCTCTACAGGGTGCCCACGGTGGGTCGGCCCACCCTGGGATTTTGGGTCGTCCCAGGCCCTGATTCCCCTCTGTTCTTCTGCGCGCTTCCGATCTCTACTCGCCCCCAGCCGCCTGCCTCACCGGCGACTTGCCGTCCCCAGACGACATGACTCTAGGAGGAGACGCCAGACTAACAGGAGGCCAGGAGCCGCTCGCCCAACAGCATCACCGCTGCCCGGGCGCGCCGCCGTGCCTACCTTCCCAGTCCGTTCAGGGCTCAGGCGTGCAGCACCCACCAAGCCAACCCAATTTATCCTGAGATACGTCCTCAACACTCAACAGCCACTCCTCATCACCCATTTTCTAATTGATTTATTACTCATTAGGCAAGACTGTCATTAGGGTTTGTTGTGTGCTCAATGCTACCTACACTTAATGGTTCAGATGTATTTTGGTAATCTTTGGTACCTCTAAAGTTCACAGGGTTTTCAAAATTCCAGCCCTCGAAACAGAAACTAGTCATTTTGGATTGTTGGTCGTAGTGACATTGACCCAGATTACTACTGCAAGCCAGGTTTGTTGACAATTTTATTTGTCTTTCTTACTCATTCCATATAATATCCAATTATTCATGTCGATTAGTTGCAAACAATAAGTTCTAGACAAACTTCTTCATTCAGATTTTGGACGGTCTCTCACTGCAGTTACAATTCTGCATACTTGTCCTAGTAAGCTCACAAGTAAATGATTGATTTACTACATCTATGCTTGCCTTGTCATATTTGTTGTCAATATTCTTTTAGGGTGGACCATCCTATTTCTAAATACTGGAACCGTAGACATGAGTGAATAGTATTTCTCTATGTGATCTCTTCCATCATGTGTGGGTAACGAACACTGCATTGTATAGAAAGAAAGTGTCATTTCCAGCTTTTACATAGGTTTTGATCTTTTACATGGAATACAATCTGCCTACTTGCTTTGTGTCGCACTACCAACACTCCACCCTTGAAGCTAAACATTAAGCCACTCATAATTGCTTAGTTTATTTGTTCAAATATGAATTTCATATGATTCTAATGTTCCTACTTCAGTTTTGAAATATGTGCCTACCTGTTATAGAGACATAAGGGGTTTGTATTTCTGTGTGTGGTCTGGTCAGCACGGTTGGGGAGGTAAACTTTGCATATGCAGGGGTTTATAGGGAGACACTCTCCGAGTTGAATCCGCAATGCATTCCATAGATAATCTGACTACTTTTTATGTTTTCATGAATCTCAGATTCTGAACAGCATCATAATGATTATGAGCTTGCGCGCATGAAAAGAATAAAGAAGAACAATGCCATGGCTATCAAACTTGGCATTAAGGGACTGAAATCAAGTCTGGATGCAATGCAATGCAAACGCTCTCCACCTACAGATTCATGCTCAGAATATGATCCTAACAGTGATTCTGAGCTAGAGAGAGGCCTAAGTCAATGTAGCTCCCTAGTGGAGGAGTCAGAGGAAGATGCCCTATCTTATTCACCCATCAAGGTACTTGCTCTAACTTTCCAAGGTTACATTGCTCGCACATATCTTGCAACGGATGCTTTGCATTGCTTCTACTTTGTTGAACTGCCATTAGCTTAGATTACACATCGTGTATGTGAATACACACTGCCTATCCATTTTCAGTACATATTCCATCTGTCATCATACCATATTTATCCATTCAAATGTTGTTCTTGTGTATCAGACGTTCAAAAGTAAGAGGGCGATTGCTGATCGTGGAGGAGCACAAGCAAAGTATTTGGAAAAGGTAGTGGCACCTGATAAATCAAATAGCCCATTAGGTGTAGTTCCAATATCACCTGACCCACAAAATACCCCAACTCTAGCAGACTCTAGCCCTACTACACTGGTCATTTCTGATGCCCCAACTCAGCAGACCCCAACTGCAGCAAACAGTATGATTATGCCGGTTGACATAGCACCAGCTATATGACGCAAAACCTCCATTCCAGCAAAGTGTACACCAAATCCAGTTGTCAAATCCCTTTTCGAACCAGAGAGATCCCCAATTGCAGCAAATAGGACTCCTGTTCCATTTCTTCCCAGTTTAGAAGACGAAGCTTAAGTTATTGTCAGGAACTTTGTGCGCATCTTTCCTTCATGGAAAGATTATACCGCAGACACAGAACAATTTCCAGTCTTCCTCCGCAACTTACGCGTAAGTAATATACTAATGTTATTCATGGTCATTATTGCATATGTTTCTGCTGACAGAAGACACAAGATTTCATTCTTTTAAATAGACGAGGAGCAAACTGGATTGTGATGACGAGCAAGGGTTGGTTGCGCTTTTCAACCACTCGTTGATAAAGTATCGTTCCTACCTGAGGCAAGCGCACTTCGATGGCAAGCCTCTGAACGAAATTTCTGTAAAGTCTCTGATGCTACATTTATCCGACGGTGACTGGAATAATCTTGTTACACATTGGTCTCGGTTGCAGCGTAAGGTACTGTCTATGATATCACATCACAATTTTAACTACATTTCTGCATTTGCCTTAATGTCTCACTTCTACGAAAACTGTTAGCAGAATAACATTTGTTCTCAAGGGACCACAGAATCTCGCAACTATACTGCACAATGCATTGCACTTGTGAGTACCTCTCGCCCTGTATGACCATACTTACTTTCATAGCTGTTTGATTATGTAGCATCACTGCACATGTTAGCCTCGTAATCGTCCATTTGGTGGACATTATAAGATCCGTATGGACTCTTACATAAATTTAGAATCAACCCAATGCTTTTGAAGAGGTTTAGCTCTGCAGTCCTCTTGTAAGGATTAAACATGGTCTATCACTGCACTTACATTAACAGCTACTCCCTCCATCCCATAATATAAGAACGTTTTGTACAGTACACCAGTGTTCAAAACACTCTTGTATTATGGGAAGAGGGATTGGTTCATTTTGTAGCATTATGCATCTTATCTCCCTCGCCCACCATTTACTAAAAAAGATCAGATCTATATTAAATCTTACCAACAAGTAGAATACACAGACAATGCCAGTGCAGAAGTGTAGCCCATTGCTCATGTCAGTACATTTTGTCCTGTAACGCTTGTACTTCCAGGGATTGGTAGTTGATTATGTAGAATCAATCTGCATCTTATCTTCATTATCCTCTATCCCTTCCAGTATTATCATATCTATAATTACTCTCTACAAAATTTAGAGTACAGGCAATGCTTATAAAGAAGATTCTGTGCTGAAATTCTTGAGTTATCCTTCCCTTGACATGAAGAAGGGCATTATAAAGCCGATATTAACTGTTAATGTAAGTCAGTCCTTCTAAAGCCTTTATCCACAACTGCTGTTTAATTTGCTCATACTCCCTATCATTTACTGTTGTTTAGTTTGCCGTTTCTACCAAAATGCATGTTCGTAAGAACCGTAAGTTCTAAGTTTTACTTGTAAAACCAAATTCCTTATTCATACCATGCACATTACTTAATACTCCCTATATGTATGCTTATTTTTATGGATCTATAATTCAGTGTGTGGTGAAGCAGCCCACGTTTGCACCTTGTCATCTCCTGTTTTATCTTACTGATGTGGCTGATGATATGAACAACATGCCATGCACATTATTCAAAATAGATACAATGATTTTCTTTGCCCTTCATCTATGCTTGTTATGTTGACATGGTAATCCAGTAGTGTGGTGAAGCTCCCCGCATTATGAACAATGCCAAATTATGCTATTGATATTTTTAACTTACTCTTTATTTTCTAATTTGAAATTGGATAGAATTGACAGAACAGTTATCATCTTTGTTTATACACGTGCAAAACCTGTCATCTCTCTGCTTTGTTTCAGGGTGATATGCCTGATGGCATGCACAAGTCTGCTGAAGGCTGTGAGACAAACCCAACATATATTGCAGCAAAGAAGGCAAAACATCTTGAAGATAGCGAGACAACCCCAAAGTCTTGTCTTGATGCAGTGTTCAAGTTACTTGAGACTAACAGTCAGACAAGCTCACAGAATTCGTTATCTGAATCAGTTCAACTTCTTCAGTCCCAAGTTATAGCAGAAAGGCATTCTGCAACTCAACTTCGACTTGAAGTCCTATCTCTAAGAAAGATTGCGGAGAACACCAATGAGAACCTCATTGCTAAACAGCTACACCTGGAAACTATGACCGACATGCTAGGTCGATCTCACAGCCTTGCTCAGTAGCTTGCGTAACAGTTCCCCCGCAAGGCTAACCTTTCTTGAACTGTCTTGGAAGTGGTCTCGGTTTAGTATTATTTTGTTACGCTGCAACGGTGCCCAGTTTTTGTAATCTACTTCTTCGTTGCGCTTTATGATCACTGGTGGCGAACTTCGATGCCTAGTGGATGTAATATACCTTAAATCCTTTATTGTATAGTGTAGGTTTATTCTTAGTTACTATGCCGTAATTTCTTTATTGTATAGAGTAGTTCTTAATTCCTACTAGTTACTGCCATCATTCGCTATCTGAAAAAAAATCAGATGTAGTCGACCGGACCGAAACATTCGACTCTAACGGGCCAGGTTTTTAGTGGGCCACAATTGGGTCAGCCTGCGTCTTTCTTGGGCCCGAATGATTGGGGCCTTCACACATTGCGTCAGGCCCAAACTTACACCGGCCTATATTTTAGTTGGGCTTTTTGTCGACCCAGCGCTTCGTTTAGCCCAGGTAGCGTTGGGCCATTAACAGGCTGAATATTGTACTGGCCTGTTACGGCCGAGATGAAACCACGGGCCTTTAGCAGGCCAAAATGCATGTTGGGCCGCAATTTTCACTAGTCGTCAACAGGCCTTCAGCAGGCCGAAATGTAGACCGGGCCGTTTTGGGCCCAGTTAGCTCACGGGCCGTTACCAGGCCGAAACATATCTCGGGCCTTAGTTGGCCCACTGATATCATGGGCCTTTAAGAGGCCGAAAGCTTAGCACAGGCATCAACGGGCCGAATTACGCGGCAGGCCTTTAACATGCCCAAAGTCACGTTGGGCTTAACTATTGCCACCTTTAGCACGGGCCGTTGGTGGGCCCGATGTCCCGTCGGACCATATATGGCCCATGGGCAGCACGGGTCATTCCCAGGCCGAAAGTCACACCGGGCTGAAATGGGCCCATGTCTACATCAGGCCTCTAACAGGACGAAAGTCATTGGGCTATAGTTGGGCCCAAATATTCGACGAACAATTAACGGGTCAGATCTGGCTTCGGGGCGCAAATGGGCCCAAATATTGGACGAACAATTAACGGGCCAGATCTGGCTTCAGGCCGTAAATGGACCCAAATATTGGGCGAACAATTAACGGGCCATATTTGGCTTCGGGCCGTAAATGGGCCTTTATTAAGCAGGCCGTTATTGGGCTGGCCCACTAGTGCCTGATTAAGTTCTACGAGCCTTTGACTGGGCCGGCCTTTTTAACCTATATGGGCCTCTGTTGGGCCCAGCCACGTGTCAACGTATCATAGGCATGTCTCCTCCAATGGACGGGCGACATCTGGCCCACTGACGAGCTGACAGGTGTTCCCTTCGACCAATCAAAATTTTACACGTGGAAATTTCCCATTGGTCAGGGATGTTAACGGGTTATCGGATTCAAAATCCGGTCCAATAGCTTAACGGTGTTCCGTTACGGTGGATGCCACGTGTCGGTCACCCTTAACGAAAACACTTCTGTGACGCGCGATTTATCGTCATGAAAGTGGACACTTTCGTGATGATAATTTTAATAATGTTATGGAACACTTCTACGACATCACAGGTATGACTATCTTGATTCTGTCATAAAATCGTCATGAATGTACATGCATGACAAAAAATGCAACCTATTATGACAAATACGTATCATCACGGAAGTGTATTTTTTTATAGTGAGGGGTCTTGGCGTTCTTGGCGATTCTAAAGATGACGGTAAAGGTACTTGCACATCACCGTGTAGACAGACTTGAGGGTCATCGATGTCGGGGTACATTGGGGTCTTCAGACTTGCCGGCTTGACGTGGTGGGTGTGGACGGCTAGCAGGAAGTGTTCGTGGACGTTGGTGTTGCGTGTACGTTCATCGGAACGGGACTTGACGAAAACCCCGAAGATGTCCTTGGCGTTTCCTGGTTCGGTGGTTGTGGAGTCGGGGTCAGTGCCGACCCGAGTTGAGGAGAGGAGCAGTCCATAGCCAAGTCCAGCAGCAGCGGCACGGACGCGAAGCTAGCGAGGATAGTGGCGACAGCAAGCAGAGACGGGAGGATGCCGGTGGAGTAGGGTCGGCCTAGGCGTGAAGCAGTGGCCGGAGCAGGGAGGCCGGAAGGCGCGGTCGTCGTCGCTCGGCGGCGTCCGTGAGGAGGTGCAGAGAGGCGCGGCCTGCTCGAGCTCCAAGCAGCTGGGCGGCGTCCTCCGGCAAGGATGGCGAGGCCGAGACGAAGCCGAGGACAGGAAGGCCGGAGGGTGGCGCTCGGGGAGGCACAGTGCAGGTAGTCGACGAGGGCGAAGGAGAGGTCCGGCTCGCCGGGCCGGCGGACGGCAGGGCAAGGGCCGGCGTGGAGCGGGGGCTCGAGCGCTTGCGGCACAGGAGAGAAGGGGAGGCAGGCGCCGATGTGGGGCCTCGCTGGTGGCCGGCCGGCGAGGGTGGAGTTGGTCGGCGAGGGGGGTTGCGTGGGATCGGGAGGAAGGGGTCGAGGGAGCTCGCGACGGAAGAGAAGGACGAGGGGATCGGGATCGAGCCGAGGCCCCTAGCGGCGCTGAGGGAAACGGGGGAAGGGAGCGAGGGAGAGAGAGGTTTTGGTCGGGGGAGAGGGTTAGGTTAAGGGTTAGGTGGGCCTTAGAGGCTGGGGGCGGCTGGGCCTTGGTGGGCTGCGCTGGAAGAATGGGCCGGCCTGGAGTTGCTGCACTAATCCTCTCCCTCTCTCTTAATCTCTCTTTTCAGCAAAAGGGATAGGACAAAAGGAATTAAGAGAGGAGGCCATGGAGAAGAACAAAATTATGGGACATTTTTGTATGGCTTTATGGAAAATCTCCTCCCCAACCAAAGTGGTTCCAACAAATTAGGAGAAGTTAATCCCAAACAAGTTGACTTGAGCCAAGGAGTTTGAATGGAGGCCAGGCTTTACGAGATTCCAAAGATGTTGAGAATTACCATGAAGCTTGGGAATAGAATAAAAGAATTAAGGCAAAGTTTGGGAACGAACTTGAAATAGAATATGCATGGAATTAAAAATGCAAGTGTGTTTGAGGGTGGTTCCAAACTTATGGAATATTTATAATAGGTCCCTAAATACTAGGATGATATGTTATAAAGAGAAACACCACGTGAATTCCCTCGGTTTAAATGGACCGAAAATCCATGCAATTTATTTAGTTGAGTCTTAGTTAGCTTTAAGAAAAAGAATGCATGATGACATGATGCCATGCAAAATATGCAATGGTTAATGCAACAAGCAAAACAAATCACATGACGAACAACGGAAAACATGGAAGGCTTCTGAAGCGCCAGTCTCGGGGCGTCACACATTGGTCCCGGTTCGTGTTTGGAACCGGGACCAAAGGGTCCAGACGAACCGGGACCAATACCCCACGAGGCCCGGCCACCCCCCTCGCCTCACGAACCGGGACCGTTGTGTTGGGGAACGTAGTAATTTCAAAATTTTCCTACGCACACGCAAGATCACGGTGATGCACATCAACGAGAGGGGAGAGTATTGTCTACGTACCCACGCAAACCGATTGCGGAAGCATTGACACAATGTAGAGGAAGTAGTCGTACGTCTTCCCGATCCGACCGATCCAAGCACCGTTACTCCGGCACCTCCGAGTTCTTAGCACACGTACAGCTCGATGACGATCCCCGGGCTCCGATCCAGCAAAGCGTCGGGGAAGAGTTCCATCAGCACGACGGCGTGGTGACCATCTTGATGTTCTACCGTCGCAGGGCTTCGCCTAAGCACCGCTACAATATGATCGAGGTGGAATATGGTGGCAGGGGGCACCGCACACGGCTAAGGAACGATCTCAAGGATCAACTTGTGTGTCTAGAGGTGCCCCCTGCCTCCGTATATAAAGGAGCCAAGGGGGAGGGTGCGACCGGCCAGGAGGAGGGCGCAGGAGGAGTCCTACTCCTACCGGGAGTAGGACTCCCCCCCCAATCCTAGTTGGAATAGGATTCCCCGAGGGGGGAGAGAGAGAGAGGGGGGGGGGCGGCCACCTCTCCTTGTCCTAATAGGACTAGGGGAGGGGGGAGGCGCGCAGCCCACCTTGGGCTGCCCCTTTCATCTTTCCACTAAAGCCCACTAAGGCCCATATAGCTCCCGGGGGGTTCCGGTAACCTCCCGGTACTCCGGTAAAATCCCGATTTCACCCGGAACACTTCCGATATCCAAACATAGGCTTCCAATATATCAATCTTTATGTCTCGACCATTTAGAGACTCCTCGTCATGTCCGTGATCACATCCGGGACTCTGAACTAACTTCAGTACATCAAAATGCATAAACTCATAATAACTGTCATCGTAACGTTAAGCGTGCGGACCCTACGGTTCGAGAATAATGCAGACATGACTGAGACGCATCTCTAGTCAATAACCAATAGCGGGACCTGGATGCCCATATTGGCTCCTACATATTCCACAAAGATCTTTATCGGTCAGACCGCATAACAACATACGTTGTTCCCTTTGTCATCGGTGTGTTACTTGCCCGAGATTCGATCGTTGGTATCCAATACCTAGTTCAATCTTGTTACCGGCAAGTCTCTTTACTCGTTCTGTAATACATCATCCCGCAACTAACTCATTAGTTGCAATGCTTGCAAGGCTTATGTGATGTGCCCAGAGATACCTCTCCGACAATCGGAGTGACAAATCCTACTCTCGAAATACGCCAACCCAACATCTACCATTGGAGACACCTGTAGAGCTCCTTTATAATCACCCATTTACGTTGTGATTTTTGGTAGCACACAAAGTGTTCCTCCGGCGAACGGGAGTTGCATAATCTCATAGTCATAGGAACATGTATAAGTCATGAAGAAAGCAATAGCAACATACTAAACGATCGGGTGCTAAGCTAGTGGAATGGGTCATGTCAATCAGATCATTCAACTAATGATGTGACCTCGTTAATCAAATAACAACTCTTTGTTCATGGTTAGGAAACATAACCATCTTTGATTAACGAGCTAGTCAAGTAGAGGCATACTAGTGACACTATGTTTGTCTATGTATTCACACATGTATTATGTTTCCGGTTAATACAATTCTAGCATGAATAATAAACATTTATCATGATATAAGGAAATAAATAATAACTTTATTATTGCCTCTAGGGCATATTTCCTTCAGTCTCCCACTTGCACTAGAGTCAATAATCTAGATTACACTGTAATGATTCTAACACTCATGGAGTCTTGGTGCTGATCATGTTTTGCTCGTGGAAGCGGCTTAGTCAACGGGTCTGCAACATTCAGATCCGTATGTATCTTGCAAATATCTATGCCTCCCACCTGGACTAGATCCCGGATGGAATTGAAGCGTCTCTTGATGTGCTTGGTCCTTTTGTGAAAACTGGATTCCTTTGCCAAGGCAATTGCACCAGTATTGTCACAAAAGATTTTCATTGGACCCGATGCACTAGGTATGACACCTAGATCGGATATGAACTCCTTCATCCAGACTCCTTCGTTCGCTACTTTCGAAGCAGCTATGTACTCCGCTTCACATGTAGATCCCGCTACGACGCTTTGTTTAGAACTGCACCAACTGACAGCTCCACCGTTTAATGTAAACACGTATCCGGTTTGCGATTTAGAATCGTCCGGATCAGTGTCAAAGCTTGCATCAAGGTAACCTTTTACGGTGAGCTCTTTGTTACCTCCATATACGAGAAACATATCCTTAGTCCTTTTCAGGTATTTCAGGATGTTCTTGACCGCTGTCCAATGATCCACTCCTGGATTACTTTGGTACCTCCCTGCTAAACTTATAGCAAGGCACACATCAGGTCTGGTACACAGCATTGCATACATGATAGAGCCTATGGCTGAAGCATAGGGAACATCTTTCATTTTCTTTCTATCTTCTGCAGTGGTCGGGCATTGAGTCTAACTCAACTTCACACCTTGTAACACAGGCAAGAACCCTTTCTTTGCTTGATCCATTTTGAACTTCTTCAAAATCTTGTCAAGGTATGTGCTTTGTGAAAGTCCAATTAAGCATCTTGATCTATCTCTATAGATCTTTATGCCTAATATGTAAGCAGCTTCACCGAGGTCTTTCATTGAAAAACTCTTATTCAAGTATCCCTTTATGCTATTCAGAAATTCTATATCATTTCCAATCAGTAATATGTCATCCACATATAATATCAGAAATGCTACAGAGCTCCCACTCACTTTCTTGTAAATACAGACTTCTCCGAAAGTCTGTATAAAACCAAATGCTTTCATCACACTATCAAAGCGTTTATTCCAACTCCGAGAGGCTTGCACCAGTCCATAAATGGATCGCTGGAGCTTGCACACTTTGTTAGCTCCCTTTGGATCGACAAAACCTTCCGGTTGCATCATATACAACTCTTCTTCCGGAAATCCATTCAGGAACGCAGTTTCGACATCGATCTGCCAAATTTCATAATCATAAAATGCGGCAATTGCTAACATGATTCTGACAGACTTAAGCATCGCTACGGGTGAGAAGGTCTCATCGTAGTTAACCCCTTGAAAATGTCAAAAACCTTTTGCAACAAGTCGAGCTTTGTAGACAGTAACATTACCATCAGCGTCAGTCTTCTTCTTGAAGATACATTTATTTTCAATTGCTTGCCGATCATCGGGCAAGTCAACCAAAGTCCATACTTTGTTCTCATACATGGATCCCATCTCAGATTTCATGGCTTCAAGCCATTTTGCGGAATCTGGGCTCACCATCGCTTCTTCATAGTTCGTAGGTTCATCATGATCTAGCAGCATGACTTCCAAAACAGGATTACCGTACCACTCTGGTGCGGATCTCGCTCTGGTTGATCTACGAGGTTCAGTAATATCTTGTCCTGAAGTTTCATGATCATCATCATTAGCTTCCTCACTAATTGGTATAGATGTCGCAGAAACAGTTTTCTGTGATGTACTATTTTCCAATAAGGGAGTAGGTACAGTTACCTCGTCAAGTTCTACTTTCCTCACACTCACTTCTTTCGAGAGAAACTCCTTCTCTAGAAAGGATCCATTCTTAGCAACAAATATCTTGCCTTTGGATCTGTGATAGAAGGTGTACCCAACAGTCTCCTTTGGGTATCCTATGAAGACATATTTCTCCGATTTGGGTTCGAGCTTATCAGGTTGAAGCTTTTTCACATAAGCATCGCTGCCCCAAACTTTAAGAATAGACAACTTTGGTTTCTTGCCAAACCACAGTTCATAAGGCGTCGTCTCAACGGATTTTGATGGTGCCCTATTTAACGTGAATGCGGCCGTCTCTAAAGCATAACCCCAAAACGATAGCGGTAAATCAGTAAGAGACATCATAGATCGCACCATATCTAATAAAGTACGATTACGACGTTCGGACACACCATTACGCTGTTGTGTTCCGGGTGGCGTGAGTTGCAAAACTATTCCACAATTTTTCAAATGTACACCAAACTCGTAACTCAAATATTCTCCTCCACGATCAGATCGTAGAAACTTTATTTTCTTGTTACGATGATTTTCAACTTCACTCTGAAATTCTTTGAACTTTTCAAATGTTTCAGACTTATGTTTCATCAAGTAGATATACCCATATCTGCTTAAGTCATCTATGAAGGTGAGAAAATAATGATATCCGCCACGAGCCTCAATATTCATCGGACCACATACATCGGTATGTATGATTTCCAACAAATCTGTTGCTCTCTCCATAGTACCGGAGAATGGTGTTTTAGTCATCTTGCCCATGAGGCACGGTTCGCAAGTACCAAGTGATTCATAATCAAGTGGTTCCAAAAGTCCATCAGTATGGAGTTTCTTCATGCGCTTTACACCGATATGACCTAAACGACAGCGCCACAAATAAGTTGCACTTTCATTATCAACTCTGCATCTTTTGGCTTCAACATTATGAATATGTGTATCACTACTATCGAGATTCATCAAAAATAGACCACTCTTCAAAGGTGCATGACCATAAAAGATATTACTCATATAAATAGAACAACCATTATTCTCTGATTTAAATGAATAACCGTCTCGCATCAAACAAGATCCAGATATAATGTTCATGCTCAACGCTGGCACCAAATAACAATTATTTAGGTCTAATATTAATCCCGAAGGTAGATGTAGAGGTAGCGTGCCGACCGCGATCACATCGACTTTGGAATCGTTTCCCACGCGCATCGTCACCTCGTCCTTTGCCAGTGTTCGCTTAATCCGTAGTCCCTGTTTCGAGTTGCATATATTAGCAACAGAACCAGTATCAAATACCCAGGTGCTACTGCGAGCTCTAGTAAGGTACACATCAATAACATGTATATCACATATACCTTTGTTCACCTTGCCATCCTTCTTATCCGCCAAATACTTGGGGTAGATCCGCTTCCAGTGACCAGCCCCTTTGTAGTAGAAGCACTTAGTCTCAGGCTTAGGACCAGACTTGGGCTTCTTCACTTGAGCAGCAACTTGCTTGCTGTTCTTCTTGAAGTTCCCCTTCTTCCCTCTGCCCTTTTCTTGAAACTAGTGATCTTGTCAACCATCAACACTTGATGTTTTTCTTGATTTCTACCTTCGTTGATTTCAGCATCACGAAGAGCTTGGGAGTTGTTTCCGTTATCCCTTGCATATTATAGTTCATCACGAAGTTCTACTAACTTGGTGATGGTGACTAGAGAATTCTGTCAATCACTATCTTATCTGGAAGATTAACTCCCACTTGATTCAAGCAATTGTAGTACCCAGACAATCTAAGCACATGCTCACTAGTTGAGCGATTCTCCTCCATCTTTTAGCTATAGAACTTGTTGGAGACTTCATATCTCTCAACTCGGGTATTTGCTTGAAATATTAACTTCAACTCCTGGAACATCTCATATGCTCCATGACGTTCAAAACGTCGTTGAAGTCCCGATTCTAAGCCGTAAAGCATGGCACACTAAACTATCGAGTAGTCATCAGCTTTGCTCTGCCAGACGTTCATAACATCTGGTGTTGCTCCAGCAGCAGGCCTGGCACCCAGCGGTGCTTCCAGGACGTAATTCTTCTGAGCAGCAATGAGGATAATCCTCAAGTTACGGACCCAGTCCGTGTAATTGCTACCATCATCTTTCAACTTTGCTTTCTCAAGGAACGCATTAAAATTCAACAGAACAACAGCACGAGCCATCTATCTACAATCAACATAAACAAGCAAGATACTATCAGGTACTAAGTTCATGATAAGTTTAAGTTCAATTAATCAAATTACTTAAGAACTCCCACTTAGATAGACATCCCTCTAATCCTCTAAGTGATCACGTGATCCAAATCAACTAAACCATAACCGATCATCACGTGAGATGGAGTAGTTTTCAATGGTGAACATCGTTATGTTGATCATATCTACTATATGATTCACGCTTGACCTTTCGGTCTCCGTGTTCCGAGGCCATATCTGCATATGCTAGGCTCGTCGAGTTTAACCTGAGTATTCTGCGTGTGCAAAACTGGCTTGCACCCGTTGTAGATGGACGTAGAGCTTATCACACCCGATCATCACGTGGTGTCTGGGCACGACGAACTTTGGCAACGGTGCATACTCAGGGAGAACACTTCTTGATAATTTAGTGAGAGATCATCTTATAATGCTACCGTCAATCAAAGCAAGATAAGATGCATAAAAAGATAAACATCACATGCAATCAATATAAGTGATATGATATGGCCATCATCATCTTGTGCTTGTGATCTCCATCTCCGAAGCACCGTCATGATCACCATCGTCACTGGCGCGACACCTTGATCTCCATCGTAGCATCGTTGTCGTCTCGCCAATCTTATGCTTCCACGACTATCGCTACCGCTTAGTGATAAAGTAAAGCATTACATCGCGATTGCATTGCATACAATAAAGCGACAACCATATGGCTCCTGCCAGTTGCCGGTAACTCGGTTACAAAACATGATCATCTCATACAATAAAGTTCAGCATCATGCCTTGACCATATCACATCACAACATGCCCTGCAAAAACAAGTTAGACATCCTCTACTTTGTTGTTGCAAGTTTTATGTGGCTGCTATGAGCTTAAGCAAGAACTAATCTCACCTACGCATCAAAACCACAACGATAGTTTGTCCAATAGACTCTGTTTTAACCTTCGCAAGGACCGGACATAGCCACACTCGGTTCAACTAAAGTTGGAGAGACAGTCGTCTGCAAGCCACCTATGTGCAAAGCACGTCGGGGGAACCGGTCTCGCGTAAGCGTACGCGTAATGTTGGTCCGGGTCGTCTCGTCCAACAATACCGTCGAACCAAAGTATGACATGTTGGTAGACAGTATGACTTATATCGCCCACAACTCACTTGTGTTCTACTCGTGCATATAACATCAAACCATAAAACCTAGGCTCTGATACCACTGTTGGGGAACGTAGTAATTTCAAAATTTTCCTACGCACACGCAAGATCACGGTGATGCACAGCAACGAGAGGGGAGAGTGTTGTCTACGTACCCACGCAGACCGACTGTGGAGGCGTTGACACAATGTAGAGGAAGTAGTCGTACGTCTTCCCATCCGACCGATCCAAGCACCGTTACTCCGGCACCTCCGAGTTCTTAGCACACGTACAGCTCGATGACGATCCCCGGGCTCCGATCTAGCAAAGCGTCGGGGAAGAGTTCCGTCGGCACGACGGCGTGGTGACGATCTTGATGTTCTACTGTCGCAGGGCTTCGCCTAAGCACCACTACAATATGATCGAGGTGGAATATGGTGGCAGGGGGCACCGCACACGGCTAAGGAACGATCTCAAGGATCAACTTGTGTGTCTAGAGGTGCCCCCTGCCTCCGTATATAAAGGAGCCAAGGGGGAGGGTGCGGCCGGCCAGGAGGAGGGCGCAGGAGGAGTCCTACTCCTACCGGGAGTAGGACTCCCCCCCCCAATCCTAGTTGGAATAGGATTCCCCGAGGGGGGAGAGAGAGGGGGGGGGCCCGGCCACCTCTCCTTGTCCTAATAGGACTAGGGGAGGGGGGAGGCGCGCAGCCCATCTTGGGCTGCCCCTTTCACCTTTCCACTAAAGCCCACTAAGGCCCATATAGCTCCCGGGGGGTTCCGGTAACCTCCTGGTACTCCGGTAAAATCCCGATTTCACCCGAAACACTTCCGATATCCAAACATAGGCTTCCAATATATCAATATTTATGTCTCAACCATTTCGAGACTCCTCGTCATGTCTGTGATCACATCTGGGACTCCGAACTAACTTCGGTACATCAAAATGCATAAACTCATAATAACTGTCATCGTAACGTTAAGCGCGCGGACCGTACGGTTCGAGAATAATGCAGACATGACTGAGACACATCTCCAGTCAATAACCAATAGCGGGACCTGGATGCCCATATTGGCTCCTACATATTCCACGAAGATCTTTATCGGTCAGACCGCATAACAACATACGTTGTTCCCTTTGTCATCGGTATGTTACTTGCCCGAGATTCGATCGTTGGTATCCAATACCTAGTTCAATCTCGTTACCGGCAAGTCTCTTTACTCGTTCTGTAATACATCATCCCGCAACTAACTCATTAGTTGCAATGCTTGCAAGGCTTATGTGAATTGCATTACCGAGAGGGCCCAGAGATACCTCTCCGACAATCGGAGTGACAAATCCTACTCTCGAAATACGCCAACCCAACATCTACCATTGGAGACACCTGTAGAGATCCTTTATAATCACCCATTTACGTTGTGACGTTTGGTAGCACATAAAGTGTTCCTCCGGCGAACGGGAGTTGCATAATCTCATAGTCATAGGAACATGTATAAGTCATGAAGAAAGCAATAGCAACATACTAAACGATCGGGTGCTAAGCTAATGGAATGGGTCATGTCAATCAGATCATTCAACTAATGATGTGACCTTGTTAATCAAATAACAACTCTTTGTTCATGGTTAGGAAACATAACCATCTTTGATTAACGAGCTAGTCAAGTAGAGGCATACTAGTGACACTCTGTTTGTCTATGTATTCACACATGTATTATGTTTCCGGTTAATACAATTCTAGCATGAATAATGAACATTTATCATGATATAAGGAAATAAATAATAACTTTATTATTGCCTCTAGGGCATATTTCCTTCACGTTGCCCCATGGGTCCCGGTTCGTGACTGAACCGGGACTAATGGGCTGGCCCGGCCCGGACCAAAGCCCTGTTTTCTACTAGTGTCTCGGAGCATCGCTGGCGCTAGACGTGGGGCAGGACATGATGGAGAGGCGGGAGCTGAACCTCCCAACCTTCCTCTTCAATCCGCTGTGGTCAAGAAGCATCTTCAGTTATATAACGAGTTGCTTCTTCAAGGCCGGTGCGACAACGGTCTCGGGTTGCGCAAGGAGAAGCTGTTCGACCAGCTTTACGAAAAAGGGTCCCCCCCGCTTTATATTATAAAGCACAACCACAACCACAACAATAAGCATCTGATACAAACACACGCCACACAGACCCAAGGCAAGATACATGAATGTCGGGCACTGACTCACAACCTCAACGACACAAATCATCTAAAAGATAAGCAAAAAAAGATCCGCTAAGAGTCGACCGAGACCACCACCAAGGAGCGATCGTCCGGGAGGATGCGCGACGGACACGCGGACTGAGGACTCCAAGACGGTGCCTCCAGAAAGGGCACGACCAAGACCGTCGCCACCGTCTAATCCGAAGATCAAGTTTTCACCCGGAGTAAGATGGAGGGAGAAGAAGCACCATGACGGAGCCTGCAAGGAGGAACACGACGTCCACGGACGCCGTCACCGTCGACCAGAACGGGACTGGGTAGGTGATGAACCCCGGTGCTTCAGCTCCCCCGTCGCCACCCCGGTCCGCCAACGCCCACAACCATGCCGCTCGAGCGGCCATGGTTGCCTGCCCGCATCCGAGTCGCGCGATCCGCCCACAACCAACGCGACTCCCACCGCCAGGTCCGCCGCCCCGCCATGAGACCGCCCTGAAGCCCCCAAAGGCCACGCCTTTGTCAAGATCCACAACCCCGACCACCTCCAGAACCGCCGCCGGCCAAGCTGCCTCGAGAAGGGCCGCGACCACCCCGATTGGCGGAAGGGGAAGGCGGAGAAGTGGCACATGGCCACGACCGACACCCTGTCGGCTCCAACTTCCTCCCGGAACCGTGCTCCGCCCCCGCTTCGAAGGCCCGGAGCATCAGGGGGCATCAGCCGTCGCCAGAAGACGGAGAGGGAGGGTTGCGGAGCCGTCGCCGTCGCCGCCTCCTGAAGACGCCATCAGGGGATCCACCCGAGCCGAGCGCCGCCACCTAGCCGCGAGGGCCCGACTAGGTGGGACCAACCCACCACCTCC
>NC_041388.1:598972821-598987183 GCF_002162155.2 Triticum dicoccoides
GCCCATCGAACACCGCCATCGCCGGCCTGCTCCGGGGCGCCGCCGCGCCGCTGCACCCGGCACCGAGCACCGCGCCCAGCCGCGAGATCTGGCCCGCGCCATACCCCACGAGCGGGGGCCGAAGGATCCCCGCCGCCGGCGACGACGCCCGGGCTTCGCCCAGCTGCGCCCCTTGGTGGCGGCGAGGGAGGAGGAGGGAGGAGGAGGGGGTGTGGCGGCGGGGATCTGGAGGCCTCCCCGGCGCCTCGCGGGTGGCGGCGGGGGAGGGAGGGAGGGGAGTCCTAACAAACCTACCTTTGCTGCAATGTTCGACCAGCTTTCCCTATAGCTGCCGAATCTGTACCTGCACGAGAAGGACTTGTTCTGCCAGGGCTTCATCGACTACTTTGAGCTGCGGCATCGGTTCGTGGACCGCTTTCCCTGTGTCGCAAGCAAGTCCATGACATTGTCGTACCATGACATGCTCCTGCCATCGGCGATGCTGTGGAAGACCGTGCAAAGCAACCTCGATGCGGACGGGCTCCAGTAGTGGTGGAAACCGAACGGCGAGCTCGGCTTGGGCGCCGGCACGCGTTATAGCTACCCAGTACCTGAAGCATAAACTTTTTTTGCGACTTCTACTTCTATATATGCCGGCAAGCAGTCAAGTGCAATTTATCATCCAAACGTTCTCTTTCTCTAAAAACACGTTTTCTTGTAAAATCACAAGAAAATAGTGATACCTTTCTTTTGCAAGAAGAAAATAATGATACTAAATTACTAGGTACCAATTTGTAGCTATAGTGAGTTGTAACTTTTGTGTTCGAACAATTGCAAATGACAATCAACAGGCACTTTATTATTATGATTTCCACATATATATCCCATGAGGGGATGCATCCACTGGATGAGTTAGGGCGTGTTCGATAGTTCACCAGCACTGCAAAATCCTCAACTCCGTCGCCCGGTTCCAGCAGCCAGCTTCCCACGAAAACTCCAGGATCGAGCGATCTGTTCGGCGCTGCAGCTTCTCGTTGCCAGCGATGGACGAGCTAAAAAGGCCAGAAAGTGCCTGCTCGGCCCGTTTTGGCAGCCCATGTTTGTATGTGGCCTATAGGCATACATGGGCTAGTGATGATTTAGATTTTTTTCCTTCCTGTGTGTACCGGGCCTGTAAAGGAATGCTTGGCCTGTTCGTTGGGGATTTTTTTTGCTGTTCCGAATTTTGCCTGTACAGAAGCAGTTCAGCATGCCTGTACGTTGGTACTTGTGATTTTCTTTGGCTGTAGCGGTTTTGGTAGTGACAAAGAGCATGTACAGAGAGGAATATCTCATATTTTGAGCATAGAATGATTATGTAAATTTGGAAACAAATATGAACATGTATATCATGGCATAAGCATCAAGTTTCACACATGTGTTATAGAACAAAAGCCTCTCATTGTGCATAAGCTTGCAAATCAAAAGGGGCAAATACATGTCTCTAAGATCAACAAAGCTTCACCTCATAGTTTTGCATAAGTTTGCAAATCAAAAGGCCACATACATGTGTCAAACATCAACGATGTCTCACCAACTTAGAGCAATGGCTGTAGCTAGTTCTTGCCTAAACACATCCATGTCTTCACCATTTTCCGCTATAGTTGATGTATCCGATGCGTGTGAAGGAACAACAAATTTCTTGTATCGTTCCGGAATTGTTGGCACATAGTTCGGGTCCCTGTCACATCGAACAAAGTGAATATCGTCTTCATCATGGAAGCGAACATAGTTGTGCAAAGTCATAGTAGCAGCAACAATCATCTTTTGTGTTTCGATGGAGTAGCTTGGCATCTTTAGAAGAATCTGCCATTTCATCTTCCACACTCGAAAGGCTCTCTCTATGCAATTGTGTTTGGACGAGTGGAGCCTATTAAACTTTTCTTTAGGAGTATTGGGTGGAACACCTCTATGAAAGTCAGGCACATGATATCTTTCACCTTTGTACGGTGCGAGATATCCCTTTCTATTAGGATAGCCAGCATCCACAACGTAGTACTTGTCTACGAAAAATAAAGAGAAGAATGAATGTTAGAATTGGCATACATGAAATGAGTTCTAACATTCTGAGTCATGGGAGAAGGGGGCCTTGTCCGCATGCTCACCCTTTGGAGGATGGGGGAAGGTGGCCTTGTCCGCATGCATTGCATGAAATAGCACACTTGTGTCATGCATAGAACCAGGTTGTCCAATTGAAGCATAAGTGAAATGCATATCAAAGTCACATATTGCCATCACATTATGAGTGACCGCGCCTGTCCTTCCAATATATCTGATTTGCTTGTCTTCTGGAATTGAAGCTCTAATGTGAGTCCCATCTATTGCACCAATGCAGTCTTTCATGTGTGGATATGCTCGTTTATCACCAAGGATCCTTTGATGCACAATGTGAAAATTGGGGTCTTTCGGCTTGAGGTAGTGACAAGACATCCTGACCACACAATGCAGTACCTCATGGAACTTGCGGTGGATAGTGTCAGGTGAATGTTTGAAACGGTTTTGGGTCCTTCTATTTGATTCACAACCCCCCAAGGTCCACAAGAACATAGCAAGAGACTCGTAGCTGCTAACAAATGGAGAATAACCGAGCCCATAGTCCTTCACCAACAAGTCATTCTGAACATTGTAAAGGTCTCCCCTGGTGTTCCAATAGTCTCTTGCAACCATCCAAATCCTATCAAGATAGATTTCCTAGGCTCATTCTTCATGATCCAACTACTGCAATACTTTCCAACTATTTTTGTTGCTCCTTCACAAATGACCGACATATGCTCGGAATGAAGACAAATCAATTTTTTCTTCAATTCATATTGGTTGTCATCATCACTATCATCATCACATGACATCTGCACATACAGAATCATACATTTATTAGATACCAACTAGCATGCAGATAGTGCATACACAAAATGGTACCCAGAACAAGTGCAAGTACCCAGGACATCCTAAAAGTGCAAGTACCCAGAACATGCAATTACCAATAATTCATCCAAATAGAAAATGGTGGTTCAACATTACATAAATATCATCCAGATAGTGCATACATAAGATGGTTCAATAGTGCATAAACAAAAGACATGAGAAACCATCTAGTGGAACCAACTATTTCCCATACGTCATGGCAAACTTCCTACGAAGCCAATCTTTTCGTGCGGCAACACCCATGTGTAGAAACATCTCTCTTTGCTCTCTTTTGATGAACAACTCAGTCGCTATGTAGTGGTCATCACTACCCTCTAAAATACCAAGAGCAAGCACTTCGTTCATGGTACTGGCAACAGAAGTGGCATCATCATTCTTTATGAATGATTGAACGGTTTCTTGGGACTCCTTAGCAATGATTTTAATCTGTGTAATCTCATCTTGCATCACTTGTGCAGTCCTAGGTTTCTTGTGCTTGTCATCAATGGTTTTTTAAAGCCTATTTTTCGTTGATGGCACGAAAGGAGAAGGTGGCATACTAGGAGAAGGTGGCATAGCAGGAGAAGGTGGCACTTGGGGATCTTCTAGCAAATCAACATCTGTGATGGCTTCAATATCAATGGTATCTGGTATTGCTGCACTAGAGGAGGGAGGTATGCCTGTAGAAGGATTCCAATGGTCTGTGACATCACTAGTGATGTCCTCAAACATAATGCTCAAGTTTTCTTCATTGTGTAGTCCATGCTTTTGAAACTTGCCGCAGCCTTTAAGGTCCTACAATACATTGCAAACAAATATTAGTAATAACAAAAGTTATACGACTTTATTAAAAATAAATGCAATCCAGAAGCATGACAACTCACAATTTTTGCTTTCTTCCACCATTCCTTATCTTGTTTGACAGTGTTGAGAACAAAGTCCCATCCCCCTCCGGTCTCCTTTAGCTTGAGCTTCTTGAATAAAGCGTAATCTGCTTTCAGCTTGTCCCATTTGTTTTTCATTTGGTTGCTCGTGTAGTCCAATCTGGTTCTCACTTTGAATTGCAATGCCACTTCCTCGAATGCACTAGGGGTCAAGATTTTGTTTGGCCTATTTCCAGCCCGCACTTGCGTAACCATCAAGTTGGTCACGATCCTAGTGTTCTCTTCATCCCACTCGGCAGTCATGCTCGAAGACATGCTCTGAACTTGACTATAAAAAATATGTGAGTGCTTAACTATAAAAAACATGTACAGGTGTTGCTGTTGTCATTAATTATGTACTAGCAAAATTCTATTATTGTACTGGACATGTACTAAACATACATAGCAACAAAATGCAGCACTATCCATGAGCATGTACTGAACATGCAGCAACAGAGAATGTACAAAACATTTACATTTTTTTATGTCCCCTTCCTATAATCTACAGGCAACACATCACCCACAAAAATTTACCAACGCACATCGCCAAATCCTACAACTAATCACCATGTACATCACAAATTCCACCATGAGCATGTATAGGGAGAGGTGGTCGGGCATCAAATCACCTTCCAGAATTGGGAAGAGGTGCACGGGGAGGCGGAGGAGCTCGATTGACGGCAGAGAAGCTCGTCGCTGACGGACAGTGCTCGAATCGCGGCGACGGATCTGGTCGGCGATGGTGGCGAAACAGGGTGGGCGGGGGCGGGGAAGCTCGTCGCTGATGGCGGCGGACCTGGTCGGCGACGGTGGCGAAAGAGGGCGAGCAGGGCGGGGAAGGGTGGGTCACGGCAGACTAGGGGCGGGGGAGAGCGTGTCCGCCGGCGGTCGAGGTGCTTTGCGCCATCGCCTGAGGCTTGCGGCGGCTAGGGTTGGGGAGGAGGCCGGAAGAGGAGTCACGGGACAGGCCGGGCTCGAGCGTGTCCCTGATGCGTGCGGGGCTGGATCGATCACTTGGCGGTGGCAGAGGCCCGTAATTTCTATCCAAATCCCGCTTCGCTATTTTCTTGGAGCCAGGTATTTCCAACTCCGTCGCTCCGTCGTTTTTACACACAGATTTGAGCCAGCTTCTCGGTCCAAAATCCAGGAGTAGACCTGTTCGGCTGGACTCTGCGGCTGGAAATGTGGATTTGAGAAGCCAGACAACTACCGAACACGCCCTTAGTTTTAAAGATGCAGTGGGGAAGTTGCACAAACTTTGTACATCGGACAATTGCAAATGATAATGGCCACTTTGTTATGCATCTACATAGCTTTATACTAATCAGTGACACTTATTTTGGGATAGAGCAAATATTATATACTTCCGAATCCTAAGATTGGAAAACTAAATAAATTATTGAAAACTTTACAGAGAGATTTGAGTGGATGTGAATGCAAAACAATCCTTAGAAATTCCAATGTTACACAGGAGGATTTCAAAGGATTTATGTAAATCCTCTATTTTTTTTAGAAAAAGACACAGTTTGTGTCACAGAATCTCTTATTGGGAAAGCTAATCATTAATTAGAAAGTTGGCATGCCCCATTGATAAAAAGGAAGCAAATGATTTATTTTGGGTCAGCAAATGATTTCTTTCCCTCGCAAAAAAAACAAAGAGTTAATACCATCGGCGATGCTTAAATCTGTCATCAATATTCACTTTAATGCTTAAACTTAAAAAACACGCCAAATTGATTCAAGAACTTGGCACGAACATGCAAATACGATGCTAACCGAATCCATAGACGTATAATATACCGACATGGCACCATATTTTAATTAGCATTATCTACATGTCCATAAGAGCATCTCCAACAGCCGCGCCAAAAAGACGCGCACAGGGTAAATTGACATTTTAGCGCGCGCGGGACGTTTTCGCGCGCTCCAGCGGTGGCGGGAAAGTAGCGCGCGGGAAACGATTGCGCGCGGGAAAAGGCGGCAGCTCGCGCGCTACATTTGGCGCGCCGCATCCGGCGCGCCTATAAATTGCAGTGTCCTCTGCTGCTCTCTCCATCTCTCCATCGTCTCTGCCGCCGACACGCCATCACCGCGCCACCATGCCGCCTCACCGCCGGGGAGGTTCGAGCTACTACGGCGTCCGCGTGCGTCCGTCCGGCACCTACTCCGCCGAGATTCGGTCGGGCGGCGGCATGCGGCTCCGTCTCGGAACCTTCGACACCGCCCAGGAGGGCGCCCGCGCGTACGACGCTGCGGCGTGGCGCCTCTTGCGGTCCCGTCAGGACATGAACTCCGCCGACGTGGCGACACGGGAGCTGGCACAGGAGTTGGCGCCTTTCCCGCGGCTTCTCACCGACGAGGATCGTCGCAAGCACCGGAGACGGGAGCATCGTCTCAGGCTGGCCGAGATGGACGAGCAAGCTATGGCGTTGTGGAGCTATCGCTTCCCGCACGACATCATCAACAAGGAACAGTTCTTCCCCGAGAGGAGGGCGGAGAGAGCGAAGAGGAGGGAGGAGCGAGCCGCCTATCACGGGGACAAGCGAACGCGGAAGGCGGTCGCTAAATACAACGAAGCGCTAGGATATGCGTCCTCCTGGGACTCCGGCGACGAGCGGTTCCTTGACGCCTACGCTCCGATGTCGGAGGAGGATATCACCGATAACAGAGTCCGAGTCAGACGAGTAGTAGTAGTTTTTCGTTTTATCTATCGTAGAAAAAGACTATGAACTATCTACGGAACCAAATATTTGTCGAATCGTAGTAGAAAAAACAGATAAAATATAGCGCACCTGGGGCGTCGTGCGCGTGTTTTAATTTACGGCGGCCGTTGGAGCCAGCACACCGCCGCGTGCAAAAGTTGATTAACCCAGCGTTGTATTCTGACTTTTAGCGCGCGACGCGTTGCGCAGCTGTGGAAGATGCTCTAACCAATGGGCTCAACACGTCAGAATAAAGGGTAAATAAACGATAAAGAAACCCCGCCAGGACTCGGACTTAACACTCCATAACCAATGGGCTCGACATGTCAGAATGATGGTTAATAGACGATAAAAAAAACCAGACAGGAGTAGAACTGAACACGCAAAGCTGGCTAATGACGAGCCTAACCAATCGAAATGGCTTCACACACGACATGAACTGCACGATCTACGAACGACACACCGTGTGCATGCATCAGCTAACAGGAAAACCAACTCCCTACATGCCAACTCCCTACTGCATGTAGTGCGCTGTTGTGCTGCCACATACGATCGTGCACAAGTCGGCTGCAATTTCATCGTGTGTACGTGTTCTTCTCAACCAAGGATAATGACGCATAATATTATAATGAGCACGCTCGTCTGGTTTAAATGGGCTGCTGTCTGTGCGGGCCATGTTGCACTTGTCAGTCTTTTTTATTTTTCAGTATTTGTAAAATGTAGGTCAATTATAATGATAGTAATAAAAATAACGTTTAAACATTCATGTGCTAAAAAATATATAAATAAAATAGTATTTATGATTATATATGTTTTTGTATAATTTAAAATAATACATTTTTCCAAATTACAATTAATAATTATTATTTTAAATATACAAAATTTGAGAAATCATATGCATATTTTATAATTCATAATTTTGTCGTATAATATTTTTGTGTAATTTAAAATATTCATTATTATTTAACTTTTTATAAATATATACATGTGACTATATTTAAGATATATAGAAACTAAGAATATACGCAACGAGTAAAAGTGATCACAAGTGAATATAAATAAAATATTTGTATCCATAATTTTGTAAAATTGAAATATAAGCCATGAGGTATATTTTTTGTATATTTATTATACAATTAATAGTTTTGTACTCCCTCCGTCCAAAATAAGTGTCTCAGCTTTAGTATAACTTTGTACTAAAATTAGTACAAAGTTGAGACACTTATTTTGGGAGAGGGAGTATTTACTAAATGTTTTCTATATAGTCCGCATGTAAATAAGTGAATATTTTTTATAATTACATTAACATTTTAAAAATAAGTTATTTTATTTGAGCATACAATATTTATAACACATAAGTACTCAAAATTTATTTAATGTGATATTAGTTTACCTACTTCTTAGAATTTTTTTAAAATATAATATGTGTGAAATGGTCCTACATTATTAGTCATTCAAAGTGTGTAGCGTATTGGCTTGTGCATGCCTATGTTGTGCCCACATCGCAAGTTCAAAATCGTAGATTTTTCCTTTGTTGAAATGGAGTCCCATGCCATGTGTGCATACTAATTAAAATACGTGCCATGTCAGCACATTATACGTCTGCAGATTGGATTAGCACCATATTTACACACTCGTGCCAAGTTCTAGAACTAGTTTAGCGTATTTTTCAAGTTCGGGCATTAAAATGAACATTGATGGCAAGTTTCAGTTCTCAAAAGCAAATGATTTCTTTGGGGAACGTGCAAGACTTATCATTTAGATTTAAGATTTCCCAAGCTTGAACAACCTAGACAATTGACAATATAACAGTTGAAAAATAAACTTAGAGAAAGTAGAAAAGTAATTATCGCAAAAAAACAGTATGTGTCACAGAATCTCTTATTGGTAAAGCTAATCTTTAATTAGAAAATTGGCATGCTTTCCATTGATAAAAAGGAAGCAAATGATTTTTTTAGGGTCTCGCAAAAAAAATGCAGTAGAAAAAGAAGTACAGAAGGAAAGAAACAGGGACGAGTTGTTTCCTTTTTGTCTCAGATTTTTACCTTCAATCTTCGAGAACTGAAACTTGTGAGGTATGCTTAGCAATCACCGAGCATAAATAGAGCCGATTCTTGTTAGTGTGCATCAAGGAGAAGACGATGGAAGCTACGAGGGACACGACGCAGTCCTGCTCCGGCGGCCAGGCGGCGCTCGCTGCCAGCCTCGCGAGTCGCCTCGCCGACGACAACGCGGACAGCAACCTGGTGCTCTCGCCGCTGTCCATCTACGCGGCCCTCGCGCTCCTGGCCGCCGGCGCGCGGGGCGCCACCCTTGACGAGATCCTCGACGTCCTCGGCGCGCCGTCTCGCGCCGCGCTCGACGAGTTCCTCTCCCGCGTGGCGGAGGACGCGCTCAAGGACCACTCGGAGTCCGGCGGGCCGCGCGTCGCGTTCGCGCATGGCGTGTGGACCGACCTCGCGTGCCCGCTGAAGCCAGCCTACCGCCACGCCGCCGTGAGCACGTACAAGGCCGATGCCTGCCCCGTCGACTTCCGCAACAACCCGGAGGCGGCACGGGGTCAGATCAACGCGTGGGTCGCGCAGGTCACGAGCAACCTGATCGGCTCCGTCCTTGAACCGGGATCCATAACGCGGCTCACCCGCGCCGTGCTCAGCAACGCCATGTACTTCAAGGGCAAGTGGGAGAAGCCCTTTGACAAGGAGGACACCGCCAACAAACCCTTCCACCGGCTCGACGGCCGCACCGTCGACGTGCCCTTCATGAAGAGCAGGAGTTCCCAGTTCATCGCCGTGCACGAAGGGTTCAAGGTGCTCAAACTCCGGTACCGAATGGCTCAAGCGCAAGGTAATCCCTTTGTCCATGCACAGTCTCGATCCTTTCATTAGCGGGTCACACTCATGCATTACATCTTCTCTTGGTCCCTTTCTTGGAGGCCTTGTCGAGGTCCTCTCCCGTCTTTCACCGTGATTTTCCTTTGGGCGAAAGCTCTAGTTCCCCTTGCGAGCGACGGCGTCGTATCCTTGTCGCGCTCCTTCTTGAAGGCGTCGCCTGGGGTTCCCGGAAGCATGGTGGGCGCTTTGCGGTGCGTGTGAGGTGTTTGGCGGCGGCATTGTGTGCAGCGTTTCACCTATTCTCCGCCGGTCTTCGTCCTGTGGTAGCGCTCCTTCTGCTTGGAGATGGACTAGCGTAGATGGTGGTCGTCTTGATGACGTCGATGGCGGAGGATCCTGCCAAGGTTGACACCTCAATCTGCTCTGAAGATGGACTAGTGAAAGATGGCGGCGACGACACATGTGAGTGCGTCAGACCGGATTGTGACCCGGACCCGGTATGTGGCTCGGTCGGGGCCTCCGGCTTTAGATGTTAGGCTTAGGTGAGAGGTCTGGATATTTGGCCCAGCTTGCACCCCCTTCATCATATGGATAGGAGTAGTGGCAGATGTTGCCAAGATGGCGGATTCAGGCATATTGTTGTACCACTTTTTAAGGTCCTCAAGAATAATCAATAAAATGGCCGTATGCATCTTCCAGATGCAGAGGCCGGGGGTCATCCTCCTTTTCTAAAAAATAAAAAATAAAACCTGCCCGAGGAGAAGATCGACATTAGGAAGTTCCGGGTGCCCAAGTTCAAGCTGTCCTTCCACAAGAGCCTCCACATTGAGGTAAATGAGGAAGGCACTGAAGCTGCAGCCTCCACATTGATGCATCGTAGAGCTGGATGTAGTGCAATACCGCCACCGCCACCTCCTCGGGTGGATTTCGTAGCTGACCATCCGTTTGCGTACTTTATAGTGGAGGAGGTGACCGGCATACTTGTCTTTGTGGGACACGTCCTTGACCCTTCTAATGAGGAGTAGGTCATCTCATGCTCATGATTTTGATTTGATTTTAGTTTTTTGCAAATGTTGATTTTGTTTTGATTTGGGTCCCAGTTGGCATAATAATAATGATGTAGTTTCATGTTATTTTTTCTGTGTGATGATGTGAATGTACTTTGGGCCTTTTGTTTCATTTGATTTGAAGAGAAGAATTGTGTGCATGACCGTCATTCAAAGGAATTTTGAACTGTTTACTTCCACTATGTTACATAGTAGTTTTCCGTATAATATGTGCACATACCAAATAGAAGAAAAAAATTCGTGTGCCCTTTGAGAATTCTAATGCATGAAGGTAGTTTTTCCTCAGATAGCCCCCCCTCGCCCGCTCTGGTCCCTTTGACACAGGCAGAAGCCCCAAATCCCGCCGCCGGCTTCCCTTCCTCGCTGCCCACGGATCCGGGGCCGCCTTGCCTAGATCTAGCGTGTGGTGGGCACGGCGGGGCTCTTTGTGGCGGCTCTGCTCCCGCCCTGCTTGGCCGGAGGCGGCCTGCTCAGCCGGGTCGGCGTCCTTTTCTGTCGAGGTTTGTAGTGTGCTCTGGCCGGCGCGGTGCTAGTTTGAGCTGCTATAGTCTCCCCGGGGCAATGACCTCTACTTGGTGTAGGGGGTCTTGCCGGTGGTGTGTCTAGCGGCGCTACTCCGTCTGCTTATTGTTGAGATATTTATTTTGAAACGGAGGGAATATCTTCTTAGAGTTTTACTTTAATCAGTGTCAACTCCGTCTGCTTATTGTTGTTCTTTTGGAGCGGCCTTTTGCATCAATGTTAATTAGCAAATTCGTCTTTTTAGTTTTTAGACCTTATACAGATTCAGATTGGCCGACTTGCCATGGAAAAGGTAGCGAAGCTACAAAACCGCTACCTTTGCCCCAGTCTCGTCCGTCCGATTGAAAAGCGGCAGCCCAGATCGGATTCTACAGTAGGAATAATAGTGATTTTCGTGGACAGTGATTTCTATGAACATTATTCAGAAACAGTGATTCGGCAAATCTCAGGCTGCGATTACTTGCGGTGGCGAAGTCAGCTAATCCCGGTCGACGTAGCTGAGAGCATCTCTAGCAGACCCCTTAAAACACACGAAACTATAAAATAACTGTCAGTTTACAGTTTTACGCGGAAAAAACGAACAGAATAGAACCCGTAAATTTTTTTAAGGGACGCTAAAAACAGCCCGACCAAACCCGTAAAAATAAGAATTTCAAAGACAACCTATACACACGAAAGACTGTTTGCGGGAATCCAACTGCCAGCGAAAACTTCATGACTCGCTCTCCGCCGTCCATCCCCGGCCGCCGCCCGCCCATCCTCGACCGCCTTTCGCCCGCCCTGGCCGTCGCACTCGCCGGCCGTCCGCCCAGGCTGGTGCGCCCGGCCGTCCGTTGCGCCGGCCCGCGGTCCACCACAGCCGCCCGCGGCTCTCCCGACGGAGGAGCTAGCTTGCTAGATTCGAATGTAGCTAACTAGCTAGCTAGCTCTGGATGAATGGATGGACGTCTAGCTAGCTTGCTACCGCGAACGGAGGAGTCCGGCCGCCGCCCTGGCCTCCGCCCGCACCGTGGCCGCCCCGTGTCTTCGTCGCCTGCCAGTCCGCCGGCGTCTATCTCGCACCTTCTTCATCCACCTGTCCGCGATTTCAAATTGGCGTGAGGAAAAAGACAACCAGAAAAAAAAGTCAGCTGTGGACCCATTCAACATATTCAGAGAATATTTTTTTATATATTAATTATACAGGGTTTGTTTGGCTGCAGCAAAAATCAACTCTAAAAACATTTATACAGTTTATAGTTTTAAAGAGTCTGTTAGAGATGCTCTAAGTCGGCTTTTTTCTCTACCGCCAGTCTCCCGCTCCAAGTTGGATTCGTCCGCCGCCACCGCCTCATGTCCCATCGCCGCAGTGGCCTGGCCCACCCCCTCGTCCGCCATGACGGAGGGCACGAGCGCCAGGTCTCCGGCGACCCCGCGTTGCCATGGCAAGTCAGCCAATCTGAATCGCAGGTGTGTGGACTTCAAGGCTGGAAATTTCTCAAACGAGTCATTTTCTGATTTTCAAGTCCGTCTATTTCCAGCCATTCATAGAGTAGACTGGTCTGGTAATGTCGTATTCGGGCAAAGGAAAAAGCATGGGGGGGCATTCGATGAGGGGCACCGGCCGGATGGCTGGCGTACGGGGCGTGCATGGCAGCGTCCCAAATGCCAAATGCACCAATGGACGTAACGCGAGGATTTGATACGTACGCACACTTCCATCCCATGGCCTATGGTTATCCGCGTGTCCACGCACCGACGCACCAGCGAGTTCAGACTGTTGACACATGCTGCACCTTCTTCCTTGTTTCCCCGAAGAATAACGAGCTGCTGAATCATTCTCGGAAGTCGGAAACCATCGTTAAACCACTGACAGCTGCAGCTACTTGTAAACTTGTACTCCCTCCGTTTTTATTTAGTTCGTGTATTAGATTTCGTCAAAGTCAAGCTTTACAAACTTTGAACAAGTTTATATACAAAAATATTAAGATATACAATAACAAATCAACAACATTAGATTTATTATTAAATATACTTTCGCATTGCATAGATTTATTATGATAAATGTCTATATTGTTTTTTATAAATTTGGTCAAACTTTACGGAGTTTGACTTTAGTCAATTCTAATATGCAGAGTACCTAAAAACAGAAGGAGTACGTACTCCTATATAAGCAAACCAAAGCCAATGGCGCTCAATACTAGCTAGCTCCTGTCCGAAAGAAAAGAAGAAGCTCGAGTTCCGGTGGTGTCGATCAGATCATAGCAAGGCAGGCTTGCTTCTGCCACCTCTAGACCTTTAGCTAGCTAGCTAGCTTAGGTCGATCAAGCGCGCGCATCGTATTGGCCGATGGGTAAGCTTTTAAACTCCGCCGAACGACCTCGACCGCTTCGACCTCCATGGGCCGAAGGATCTGATGGACCTCGACGAGATTGACTGGTACGTACGTATGTATGTTCTCTACATGCACAAGCCCGATTTATGTATGGTGCTTGCGCCACGACCCACGAGTCTCTCTCGAGTATGTATGTATGTACTCCTATATGTACGTGGCCGCTAGCTATTTAGCGTTGTATATATGATCTCGAACGTGGTTGGCGCTGTCGTCTCTCCTTCACTTTTGAAGGTGTTTGTTTCCAGGGACTTATTGGTCTAGGGACTTAAATAAGTCCCTATAAGTCTCATCTAAACCAAACATGAGGGACTTATAGGGACTTAAAGTGGGCATTTGAGACTTATGAAATAAGACTCTCAAGGAAGAACTTATAGGGACTTATGGTTGTAATATGGTCTTATAGAGACTTATAAGTCCCAGGAACAAAACATATAGGGACTTTTTAGGGACTTGAGACTTATAAGTTGAAACTAAAAAAGTCTTAGGACTTATGAACCAAACAGGGCCTTTGTTTCTCCCGGGGGATCGTCCTCTTGAGAAGTGGTAGCTTGGTCGCCGGGGGCTTGCTCTTAGTTTGTCTTGAAAATAATGAGACCTTTTTGTTGGGGAACGTAGTAATTTCAAAAAATTTCCTACGCACACGCAAGATCATGGTGATGCATAGCAACGAGAGGGGAGAGTGTGATCTACGTACCCTTGTAGATCGACAACGGAAGCGTTTGGTTGATGTAGTCGTACGTCTCCACGGCCCGACCGATCAAGCACCGAAACTACGCCACCTCCGAGTTCTAGCACACGTTCAGCTCGATGACGATCCTCGGACTCCGATCCAGCAAAGTGTCGGGGAAGAGTTCCGTCAGCACGACGGCGTGGTGACTATCTTTGATGTACTACTGTCGCAGGGCTTCGTCTAAGCACCGCTACAATATTATCAAGGACTATGGTGGCAGGGGGCGCCGCACACGGCTAAGAATATGATCACGTTGACCAACTTGTGTTCCTCTGGGGTGCCTCTGCCTCC
>NC_041388.1:598987379-598994016 GCF_002162155.2 Triticum dicoccoides
GGGCGCGCGGCCCATCTCTGGCTGCCTCTTCTCTTTTCCACTAAGGCCCACTAAGGCCCATATATCTCCCGGGGGGTTCCGGTAACCTCCCGGTACTCCGGTAAAATCCCGATTTCACCCGGAACACTTCCGATATCCAAACATAGGCTTCCAATATATCAATCTTTATGTCTCGACCATTTCGAGACTCCTCGTCATGTCCGTGATCACATCCGGGACTCCGAACAACCTTCGGTGCATCAAAACTCATAAACTCATAATATAACTGTCATCGAAACCTTAAGCGTGCGGACCCTACGGGTTCGAGAACAATGTAGACATGACCGAGACACGTCTCCGGTCAATAACCAATAGCGAAACCTGGATGCTCATATTGGCTCCCACATATTCTACGAAGATCTTTATCGGTCAGACCGCATAACAACATACGTTGTAACCTTTGTCATCGGTATGTTACTTGCCCGAGATTCGATCGTCGGTATCTCAATACCTAGTTCAATCTCGTTACCGGCAAGTCTCTTTACTCGTTCCGTAATACATTATCTCACAACTAACTCATTAGTTGCAATGCTTGCAAGGCTTATGTGATGTGCATTACCGAAAGGGCCCAGAGATACCTCTCCGACAATCGGAGTGACAAATCCTAATCTCGAAATACGCCAACCCAACATGTACCTTTGGAGACACCTGTAGAGCACCTTTATAATCATCCAGTTACGTTGTGACGTTTGGTAGCACGCAAAGTGTTCCTCCGGCAAACGAGTGTTGCATAATCTCATAGTCATAGGAACATGTATAAGTCATGAAGAAAGCAATAGCAACATACTAAACGATCGGGTGCTAAGCTAATGGAATGAGTCATGTCAATCAGATCATTCACCTAATGATGTGATCCCGTTAATCAAATAACAACTCTTTGTCCATGGTTAGGAAACATAACCATCTTTGATTAACGAGCTAGTCAAGTAGAGGCATACTAGTGACACTCTATTTGTCTATGTATTCACACATGTATTATGTTTCCGGTTAATACAATTCTAGCATGAATAATAAACATTTATCATGAAATAAGGAAATAAATAATAACTTTATTATTGCCTCTAGGGCATATTTCCTTCAGTCTCCCACTTGCACTAGAGTTAATAATCTAGATCACATCACCATGTGATTAACATCGATAGTTCACATCATCATGTGATTAACACCCATAGTTCACATCGCCATGTGACCAACACCCAAAGGGTTTACTAGATTCAGTAATCTAGTTCACATCGCTTATGTGATTAACACCCAAAGAGTACTAAGGTGTGATCTTTTTTTGCTTGTGAGAGAAGTTTAGTCAACGGGTCTGCCATATTCAGATCCGTATGTATTTTGCAAATTTCTATGTCAACAATGCTCTGCACGGAGCTACTCTTAGCTAATTGCTCCCACTTTCAATATGTATCCAGATTGAGACTTAGAGTCATCTAAATCAGTGTCAAAATTTGCATCGACGTAACCCTTTACGACGAACCCTTTTTGTCACGTCCATAATTGAGAAACATAACCTTATTCCACTAAGGATAATTTTGACCGCTGTCCAGTGATCTACTCCTAGATCACTATTGTACTCCCTTGCCAAAATCAGTGTAGGGTATACAATAGATCTGGTACACAGCATGTCATACTTTATAGAACCTATGGCCAAGGCATAGGGAATGACTTTCATTCTCTTTCTATCTTCTGTCGTGGTCATGTTTTGAGTCTTACTCAATTTCTCACCTTGTAACACAGGCAAGAACTCTTTTTTGACTGTTCCATTTTGAACTACTTCAAAATCTTATCAAGGTATGTACTAATTGAAAAAACTTATCAAGCGTTTTGATCTATCTCTATAGATCTTCATGCTCAATATGTAAGTAGCTTCACTGAAGTCTTTCTTTGAAAAACTCCTTTCAAATACTCCTTTATGCTTTGCAGAATAATTCTACATTATTTCCGATCAACAATATGTCATTCACATATACTTATCAGAAATGTTGTAGTGCTGCCACTCACTTTCTTGTAAATACAGGCTTCACCGCAAGTCTGTATAAAACTATATGCTTTAATCAACTTATCAAAGCGTGTATTCCAACTCCGAGATGCTTGCACCAGTCCATAGACGAATCGCTGGAGCTTGCATATTTACCTTTAGGATTGACAAAACCTTCTGGTTGCATCATATACAACTCTTCTTTAATAAATCCAATAAGGAATGCAGTTTTGTTTGTCCATTTGCCAGATTTCATAAAATGCGGCAATTGCTAACATGATTCGGACAGACTTAAGCATAGATACGAGTGAGAAACTCTCATCGTAGTCAACACCTTTAAACTTGTCGAAATTTTTTGCGATAATTCTAGCTTTGTAGATAGTAACACTACTATCAGCGTCCGTCTTCCTCTTGAAGATCCATTTATTTTCTATGGCTTGCCGATCATCGGGCAAGTCAATCAAAGTCTACACTTTGTTCTCATACATGGATCCCATCTCAGATTTCATGGCCTCAAGCCATTTTGCGGAATCTGGGCTCATCATCGCTTCCTCATAGTTCGCAAGTTCGTCATGGTCTAGTAACATGACCTCCAGAACAGGATTACCGTGCCACTCTGGTGCGGATCTCACTCTGGTTTACCTACGAGATTCGGTAGTAACTTGATCTGAAGTTACATGATCATCGTCATTAGCTTCCTCACTAATTGGTGTAGTAGTCACAAGAACAGATTTCTGTGATGAACTACTTTCCAATAAGGGAGATGGTACAATTACCTTATCAAGTTTTCTACTTTCCTCCCACTCACTTCTTTCGAGAGAAACTCCTTGTCTAGAAAGTATCCATTCTCAGCAATGAATGTCTTGCCTTCGGATCTGTGATAGAAGGTGTACCCAACAATCTCCTTTGGGTATCCTATGAAGACATATTTCTCCGATTTGGGTTTGAGCTTATCATGATGAAACTTTTTCATATAAGCACCACAACCCCAAACTTTAAGAAACGACAACTTTGATTTCTTGCCAAACCACAGTTCAGATTGTGTCGTCTCAACGGACTTAGATGGTGCCCCTTTTTAACGTGAATGCAGCTGTCTTTAATGCATAACCTCAAAAACGATAGTGGTAAATCGGTAAGAAACATCATAGATTTGCACTATATCTAATAAAGTACGGCTATGACGTTCGGACACACCATTATGCTGTGGTGTTCCAGGTGGCACGAATTTGTGAAACTATTCCACATTATTTTAATTGAAGACCAAACTCGTAACTCAAATATTTGTCTCCGCGATCAGATCGTAGAAACCTTATTTTCTTGTCACGATGATTTTCCACTTCACTCTGAAATTCTTTGAACTTTTCAAATGTTTCAGACTTATGTTTCATCAAGTAGATATATCCATATCTTCTCAAATCATCTGCGAAGGTCAGAAAATAATGATACTCGCTGCAAGCCTTGATATTCATCGGACCACATACATCAGTATGTATGATTTCCAACAAATCTGTTGCTTGCCCCATTGTTCCGGAGAACGGCGTTTTAGTCATCTTGCCCAAGAGACATGGTTCGCAAGCATCAAGTGATTCATAATCAAGTGATTCCAAAATCCCATCAGCATGGAGTTTCTTCATGCGCTTTACACCAATATGACCTAAACGGTAGTGCCACAAACAAGTTGCACTATCATTATTACTTTTGTATCTTTTGGCTTCAATATTATGAATATGTGTATCATTACAATCGAGATCCAACAAATCATTTTCGTTGGTGTGTATGACCATAGAAGGTTTTATTCATGTAAACAGAACAACAATTGTTCTCTAACTTAAATGAATAACTGTATTGCAATAAACATGATCAAATCATATTTATGGTCAACGTAAACACCAAATAACACTTATTTAGGTTCAACATTAATCCTGAAAGTATAGGGAGTGTGCGATGATGATCATATCAATCTTGGAACCACTTCCAATACACATCGTCACTTCATCCTTAACTAGTCTCTGTTTATTCTGCAACTCCCGTTTCGAGTTACTAATCTTAGCAACTGAACTAGTACCAAATACTGAGGGGTTGCTATGAACACTAGTAAAGTACACATCAATAACATGTATATCAAATATACCTTTGTTTACTTTGCCATCCTTTCTTATCCACCAAATACTTGGGGTAGTTCCGCTTCCAGTGACCAATCCCTTTTGCAGTAGAAGCACTTTGTCTCAGGCTTAGGACCAGACTTGGGTTTCTTCACTTGAGCAGCAACTTGCTTGCCATTATTCTTGAAGTTCCCCTTCTTCCTTTTGCTCTTTTCTTGAAACTAGTGGTCTTGTCTACCATCAACACTTGATGTTTTTCTTGATTTCTACCTTCGTCGATTTTAGCATCACGAAGAGCTTGGGTATCGTTTCCGTTATCCCTTGCATACTATAGTTCATCACGAAGTTCTACTAACTTGGTGATGGTGACTAGAGAATTCTGTCAATCACTATCTTATCTGGAAGATTAACTCCCACTTGATTCAAGCGATTGTAGTACCCAAACAATCTGAGTACATGCTCACTGCTTGAGCGATTCTCCTCCATCTTGTAGCTATAGAACTTGTTGGAGACTTCATATCTCTCAACTCGGGTATTTGCTTGAAATATTAACTTCAACTCCTGGAACATCTCATATGGTCCATGACGTTCAAAACGTCTTTGAAGTCCCGATTCTAAGCCGTTAAGCATGGTGCACTAAACTATCAAGTAGTCATCATATTGAGCTAGCCAAACGTTCATAACGTATGCATCTGCTCCTGCAATAGGTCTGTCACCTAGTGGTGCATCAAGAACATAATTTTTCTGTGCAGCAATGAGGATAAACCTCATATCACGAATCCAATCCGCATCATTGCTACTAACATCTTTCAACATAGTTTTTTCTAGGAACATATCAAAACAAACATAGGGAAGCAACAACGCGAGCTATTAATCTACAACATAGATATGCTAATACTACCAGGACTAAGTTGATGATAAATTTAAGTTCAATTAATCATATTACTTAAGAACTCCCACTTAGATAGACATCCCTCTAATCATCTAAGTGATCACGTGATCCAAATCAACTAAACCATAACCGATCATCACGTGAAATGGAGTAGTTTTCAATGGTGAACATCGCTATGTTGATCATATCTAGTATATGATTCACGCTCGACCTTTCGGTCTCAGTGTTCCGAGGCCATATCTGCATATGCTAGGCTCGTCAAGTTTAACCTGAGTATTCTGCGTGTGCAAAACTGGCTTGCACCCGTTGTAGATGGACGTAGAGCTTATCACACCCGATCATCACGTGGTGTCTGGGCACGACGAACTTTGGCAATGGTGCATACTCAGGGAGAACACTTTTATCTTGAAATTTAGTGAGAGATCATCTTATAAAGCTACCGTCAAAATAAGCAAAATAAGATGTATACAAGATCAACATCACATGCAATCAAAATATGTGACATGATATGGCCATGATCATCTTGTGCCTTTGATCTCCATCTCTAAAGTACCGTCATGATCTCTATCGTCACCGGCATGACACCATGATCTCCATCATCTTGATCTATATCAATGTGTCGTCACGTGGACGTCTCGCCAACTATTGCTCTTGTAACTATTGCTATCGCATAGCAATAAAGTAAAGCAATTGTTTGGCGCTTGCATCTTATGCAATAGAGAGACGACCATAAGACGTTTGCCAGTAGCCGATAACTTCCACAAAACATGATCATCTCATACAACAACTTATATCTCATCACGTCTTGACCATATCACATCACAACATGCCCTGCAAAAACAAGTTAGACGTCCTCTACTTTGTTTGTTACAAGTTTTACGTGGCTGCTACGGGCTTAAGCAAGAACCGATCTTACCTACGCATCAAAACCACAACGATAGTTTGTCAACTTGGTGCTGTTTTAACCTTCGCAAGGACCGGGCATAGCCACACTTGGTTCAACTAAAGTTGGAGAAACTGTCACCCGCAAGCCACCTATGTGCAAAGCACGTCGGGAGAACCGGTCTCGCGTAAGCGTACGCGTAATGTCGGTCTGGGCCGCTTCATCCAACAATACCGCCGAACCAAAGTATGACATGCTGGTAAGCAGTATGACTTATATCGCCCACAACTCACTTATGTTCTACTCGTGCATATAACATCAACACATAAAACCTAGGCTCGGATGCCACTGTTGGGGAACGTAGTAATTTCAAAAAAATTCCTACGCACACGCAAGATCATGGTGATGCATAGCAACGAGAGGGGAGAGTGTGATCTACGTACCCTTGTAGATCGACAACGGAAGCGTTTGGTTGATGTAGTCGTACGTCTCCACGGCCCGACCGATCAAGCACCGAAACTACGGCACCTCCGAGTTCTAGCACACGTTCAGCTCGATGACGATCCCCGGACTCCGATCCAGCAAAGTGTCGGGGAAGAGTTCCGTCAGCACGACGGCGTGATGACTATCTTGATGTACTACTGTCGCAGGGCTTCGCCTAAGAACCGCTACAATATTATCGAGGACTATGGTGGCAGGGGGCGCCACACACGGCTAAGAATATGATCACGTGGATCAACTTG
>NC_041388.1:598994231-599006881 GCF_002162155.2 Triticum dicoccoides
AAGGGGGGAAAAGAGGAAAGGGGGCCGCCCCCCTCTCCTTGTCCTATTCGGACCAAGGGAGGGGAGGGGCGCGTGGCCCATCTCTGGCTGCCTCTTCTCTTTTCCACTAAGGCCCATATATCTCCCGGGGGGTTCCGGTAACCTCCCGGTACTCCGGTAAAATCCCGATTTCACCCGGAACACTTCCGATATCCAAACATAGGCTTCCAATGTATCAATCTTTATGTCTTGACCATTTCGAGACTCCTCGTCATGTCCGTGATCACATCCGGGACTCCGAACAACCTTCGGTACATCAAAACTCATAAACTCATAATATAACTATCATCGAAACCTTAAGCGTGCGGACCCTACGGGTTCGAGAACAATGTAGACATGACCGAGACACGTCTCCGGTCAATAACCAATAGCGGAACCTGGATGCTCATTTTGGCTCCCACATATTCTATGAAGATCTTTATCGGTCAGACCGCATAACAACATATGTTGTTCCCTTTGTCATCGGTATGTTACTTGCCCGAGATTCGACCGTCGGTATCTCAATACCTAGTTCAATCTCGTTACCGGCAAGTCTCTTTACTCATTCCGTAATACATTATCTCACAACTAACTCATTAGTTGCAATGCTTGCAAGGCTTATGTGATGTGCATTACCGAGAGGGCCCAGAGATACCTCTCCGACAATCGGAGTGACAAATCCTAATCTCGAAATACGCCAACCCAACATGTACCTTTGGAGACACCTGTAGAGCACCTTTATAATCATCCAGTTACGTTGTGACGTTTGGTAGCACACAAAGTGTTCCTCCGGCAAACGGGAGTTGCATAATCTCATAGTCATAGGAACATGTATAAGTCATGAAGAAAGCAATAGCAACATACTAAACGATCGGGTGCTAAGCTAATGGAATGGGTCATGTCAATTAGATCATTCACCTAATGATGTGATCCCGTTAATCAAATAACAACTCTTTGTCCATGGTTAGGAAACATAACCATCTTTGATTAACGAGCTAGTCAAGTAGAGGGATACTAGTGACACTCTGTTTGTCTATGTATTCACACATGTATTATGTTTTCGGTTAATACAATTCTAGCATGAATAATAAACATTTATCATGAAATAAGAAAATAAATAATAACTTTATTATTGCCTTTAGGGCATATTTCCTTCACTTTTACGGTACATCAAATCTATTTGGGCCATTTATTTTATGTGCACTAGTAGAAAATAGGGCTTTGGTCACGGGGCAGTTTTCACATTAGTCCCGGTTCAGTCAAGAACCGAGACTAACGTGAGCATTTATTCCGGTTCGTGCGGCTAAGGCATTAGTCCCGGTTCACCTGGACTAACTAGTCCTGGTTCGTGCCACGAACCGGGACTAAAGGGTGCGATGCCCATTAGTCCCGGTTGGTGGCACCAACCGGGACTAAAGGTTAGACCTTTAGTACCGGTTGGTGCCACCAACCGGGACTAATGGGTTTTGAGGCATTAGTACCGGTTCATGGCACGAACTGGTACTAAAGGTCCCATTTTCAAACTCTCCCCCCTCCCCTTCGTGGACCGCCTTTTCAGTTTTAGAAAAAACAAAAGAAAATGATGGAAATGTCAAAAAAAATAAAATAAAATAAGTTTCCCATGTGATATATGGTCTACTTGTTGGGAAAATTTACAAATATGAATTTCGACTTTATTTGCAAAATCTCTCTGGAATTTGTAAAATGGGCATAACTTTTGCATACGAACTTGGATTAAAAAAATTATATGAAAAATCATCTACTCGAAAAGTTACATCCGAATTTAACTGGGGGAACCCCGTTAAACATTTTCAAAATCCTCAAAAACCTAACAGAAAAAAAGTTACGGGGCTTTTAAGATCTAGAGTGGAAAAATTCGAAAAAATTACTAGTCAAATCTGGTCAAACAGTGGTCAAACTGTCGTCAAACAATGGTCAAACTAATTATTCTAGAATATTAGTGTTACTAAATAATTATTTCAGTTATTTTGAATTTTGGTCAAATCTAGTCAAACTAATTATTCAAGAAATATTAGTGTTACTAAATAATAATTATTTTTTAAAACAATAGTTTCAAACTCAAACAGTGAAATGTGTCACTTCATGCTCAAGCAAAATTCATGTAGGTTAATAGGATTGACATCTTACTATTGTTAGGAAAACAACAAGTACAGACTTGGAAACGAGAGAGAATAGAACCCGGAAGTTAAGCGTGCTCAGACTGGGGGAGTGGGAGGATGGGTGACTGTTCGGGAAGTTAGATGATTTGGAATGATGAGGGATGATTAGAGGATAAATTGAGCAGTGATGAGGGATGGTGATTACACACTAAAGATTAAAATAATTCAGAAATTTGAAAATTCAAAAAAATTCAATTTTTTTTTCAAAAAAAATCATAAAATTTTGGTGTTACCAACCGGAACTAAAGGGGAGAGGCATTAGTACCGACCCTTTAGTCCCGGTTCGAAAACCGGGACTAAAGGGGCCTTACCAATCGGGACAAAAACTCCTTTTTCTACTAGTGGTGATTGAAGGGTCCAGATGAGTAAATATTACTGTAGATTTCTAGTAGTATATTGAGTAGTTAGGGGCATTCTAGGTAGGTAAAACTATTTATCCATCAAGCAGACAGGTTGACTCACGCACGTCTCCTGCGAGGCTCCCAACTGAACATCGGCGCTGGCACCGCTGCTTGCCGCGTTCTCGTCGGTTGCCGCGCGCATAAGTTGAGCCGTAGTCAAAGTTGATGTCAAGTATATCGCCGGACACGTCGGGGCACCTCGCACAACTTTGATCTCCAGCTTGACTCGCTCGCCGTATCCTTCCATGCAAAACGGCTCCTCCTCGCTGCCGTTGCCCATGCACGACCAAGAACGGCCTCCATCTCGCCGGCGAACTCCATGAGCTCGACGTTCGTGTGGCTGAAGCCGACCAAGGCTGAACCGCTGAACGGACGCCCGGAGACGCCGTCGTAGCAGGTTTCATCGGGTTCATCCTGGCACGACGCGACGGCCTTCGTCGCTTCCAGGAGACTCGAGAGGCGGCGACAGGCAGAGCTCCGCAGGGGTGGGATCGAAGATGGGAACGCGGGTATATTAGGTTCTCCTCCAACGCCGGTCTCCTTGTGACACTTCAGCTCCTCCAACTAGTCCCCGCCGTACGCCTCCGGGACAACTATAGCAACCTTGACAGGAGCTGCCCGATGCCCCTGGCCTGCGAGCACCTCCGGGACGACCAGCTGCCTCACAGGAGGTGCCCGATGCTCCTGGCATGCGAGCACGGGGGCAGCGTCTTGCGTTTCAACCACGCAGGCACGACCTCGTCGCCTCGGTGATTCTCCCGCAAAGCCACTCCGGCAGCCAAGGGAGCAATAGCGGCGTGGCATCGGGAGTAGCGGGCAAACAAGACGGTGTGGATGGGATGAGATTAATTAACTAGTTAGATCAATCAGGATTAAACAGAGAAAAGATAAATCTATCTTTAATATAGAATTACCATTATATCCTAGAGTTTAAATATTACCGATCCATAATAACCGTTAGATCGACTAAATACTAGCGAAAAGAGAAGGACTTCGGTACAACCCCCCCCCCCAATAAACGTATAAGGGGTAGTATTGTCCATACTAAATTACACGTACACTATACCCGCCGTCCGTCGTAGGGCCGGCCGCCCGTGTACGTCGCGCCCTGTACTCCCGCGCGTCGTACGCGTGCGGTTCGGTAGTGCGATCGGGAAAGGAAAAAAAAAGTACGCCCCACCCCGAGACCCCAACTCCACGTACGAAACCCTAGCGGCATGAACGGCGCCGTGGTACACCGCCGTCACGACGTCGGGCGGCGTCCGTAGTCACCCACGCGCCGTGAAACCGACACCCCATCCCCGCCTAGGAAACCCTAGCGTCATCAACGCCGCCGTGGTCCACCGCCGTCACGACGTCGACCCCGACGTGCCCGTCTAGTCGCGAGCACCGACGGCGTCCGTAGTGACCACACGCCGTGTCGCCGGTGAAACGCCCAGCGCTCGCTCGCCGTTCTGTCCTGGTACGCGCCCTCCACAACGTCGGTGGCAGCAACGCATCGGCGTCGACCCCAGGCGAGGACCCCTCGACGGCGCAGAGTAGGTTAGGATGGCTCTTTTTGTTCTTTTTTTTGATGATTTTGATTTGTCCATTGCATTTTTGTGCATTTTTGTAATGCAAAATGATTCCCTACTTAGTTAAATAAGAGAGGAGAGTAGTGACTTCTTAATGACCTCATAATGATTTTGTATGTTCAAATTTGTATGCATGCCACATAGTCATGTCACTGTTGACGAATTTACTGTATTCGCGATGATTTTTTGTGGAATGTTGGCATTGATCTCACACCTTATTTGTATGTGCATAGATGGAGCAAGTAACCGGATACGCCAGTGATGATTCCGGTAGCGATAATGGATCCTCGTCATTGAATGCGAACCAACCTCCCGGAGACAACTATATGAGTCAGGATGAATCGTACAGTGGTAATGTAAGTACCTTGAACGTTGACAAAAATATATTGAACAAAAACTAGTTATTTGACACTAACATGTCCTTTTAAATTTGTACAGGTACATGGCAATGCTGACGATGAGGAATATGATATAGATGAACAATTTTATGCAGATAGTGTGAGCCAGGTATGTTGAAAAAATTGTAGAGAAATGATTGACATTAAAATTGTATGACCACTTATGTTACTTTATATGTGCACAGATAAATGCTAATGGTGACAATGAGCGTAATAATATAGATGATGACAATGCCGAGAGCGAGGTCCATGCATCTCGTAGTGTGAGCGGTAGTCAAGTAAGTTCTTTACATTAATTTTGGTTAGTAAGAATATAAGAAGAGATTGACATGCAAGGTTATATGTCATATTTTGCAGGGAGGTGTTGATGGTCCTAGCGGGAATGATGAGCACATCGATGATGATCAGTTTGACCTTGACATGTGCTATGATGAATATCAGCAAGAGTCACTTGATAGGCATTGGGCAGTGATGGTAAAGACATTCAGGTCATTAGACGAGGTTTACACGTTCTACAACAAGCACGCGAGAGAACGTGGGTTCAGTATCAGGAAGGACTCGCTAAAATTTTCGAAGGATCGCGCAAGGACTCCGCGCTTGAGGAGGTATCTCTGTTCCGCCGCAGGAAAACGACAGGCCAAGTTCTGTACCATGGAAGGCCGGACCCGCAGGCTTAGACCGGAGAGTCGATAGCCCATTTGACAGTTAAGCTTGATAAAAAGCTCAATCTTTGGTATGTCAGCAGTTTCTCCGATGATCACAGCCACACTCTTGCACGACCGGACGAAGTCCCTTTCCTCCGATCTCATAATCAGATGAAAGCATTTGAGAGAGCTGAGATCTTAGCTATGTCTGGAGCTGGGATAAGAAAACATATCATTTTTGACAACATCGTTAGCAGGTATGGGTCGTATGCAAAGTCACCATTTCAGAGGACAAAGTTGTACAACATGCGCTATAGGGAGAAGATGAAATTGCTTGCACAAGGTGATGCTGATACTGCCGTAGGAATCATGTTGACCAGAAAGGACAGAGATCCAGACTTCTTCTTTGAGCACACGGTTGACGCTGAAGGCAGGCTCCAAAACCTCTTCTGGTGTGATTCGCAGTCACGCCGGGATTATCTAGACTATGGTGATGTTGTTGTCTTCGATAGCACATACAAGATGAACAGGTAGGGAGTGCCGTTCATCCCTTTTGTGGGTCTGAACAACCACCGTTGCACTACTGTATTCGCCTGCGCCATTGTTTCAAACGAGACTGAGGCTACATATGTCTGGTTGCTTAACACGTTCTTGAAAGCTAACTGTCAGAAGAGGCCCAAATCATTTATTACAGATGGAGATGCAGCGATGATAAGGGCTATTAGGAAGGTGCTTTCTGACGTGTGGCATCGTCTATGTTCATGGCATATTGAAAAGAATATGCAGAAACACCTCAACCACAAGTCATTGAAGGAGTTTAGGGCATTATTGTACTATGCCACTACACATAAGGTTTTTGAGGAGAGATGGGCCGCGTTTGTGCGCAAATGGCAGACGGAGAAAATAAAAACATGGCTCCATAGGATGTACAGGAAGAGGACGCTTTGGGCTGCATCATATTTGTCTGGTGGGTTTTTCCTTGGTATGCGCAGTAATCAGAGGAGTGAGAGTCTGAACTCCAGCCTGCACCTTCATCTTGACTATGGTATGACGATTGTTGACATGATTGTACACTACGAGAATTGTATTGTTCGCCTCCGTGAGAATGAAGCTTATGATGACTACACGGCCTCACAGACTCTTCCAGTAACAGTGACTGAGTGTCAGGCCATTGAGTCGTATGCTGCGAAAGCATTCACGCAGGCAAACTTTTATATGTTGCAACAAGATATGAAGAAGGTACAGGAGCTTGAGGTAATTGATAGACTGACAGGGACCGATAGTCAGAGATTTGTGGTTGCGTGGAAGAATAACAGGGATCACAGATTTAATGTGGACTATACGCCAGGTAACTCGGCAGAAACTATAAAGTGCAGTTGCCGAAGTATGACTCGCAAAGGGCTTCCTTGCAAGCATATTATTCATGTTTTGAATGCACTGAACTTACCTGTGATACCCAAGTGTTGTGTCCTGCGAAGATTCTCAAAAAAAGCACGAGCTGGACTGCCAGTGAAGCGCACCAGCGATTTGTTTGCGTGGGGTTGGTCGAGTGGTGAGGACAGAGCTAGATATAGTGAGTTGACCATTAAATCTTCAGAAGCCTGTCATGTCGCATGCAGTAATCCTTTCTTATTCGACAAGTTGATGGCAGCTCTGGATGATATTATAGTGAATAAGGATATTCAGGGAAATGAAGATGATATTCAGCGAAGCTTCGTGAACAGTAATCCATTTGAGCCTAACCGAAATCATATTCTGGTTCGTGATCCAGTAAAGGTTTCCACCAAGGGCGCACCTAAGCAGAACAGTAGAGGTCGCGGTAAGGGTGGCCCAGATGTGACAAAAAATGAGAGGCCTAAAGCATTTGACGAGAAATCTGGACGAAAATGTAGCATATGCAGCGGCTCAGGTCATAACAGGAGCACATGCAGCAAAAATGAAGAGTATGTCTATTATTTGTTTATGTCAGTTTTGTTGTTTCATTAACGGTGCATTGATTCTCATATTTTTTGTATGCAGCAACTGGGCTTGAATACTCAAGTGTAGACGATGCGAGTGTTTTACCTCTTCCATTTATATGAAGAACATTTGTAAAATTTATGTTCGTGTTGAGTATTTTATGTGTGAAACATGATTATTGCGTACGGACCGTTGTCATTTCAGACTTGTTATTTTGTGTCAACTACAATAAAATTACTGTGGTGACAATTGTTATGTTGAGACAACATTGTTGTTCATATAAATATTCACTATTCATTGTTTATTTTATGAATTCTGCATGTATTTACTACAGTCCCGTCGGCTGTCAAATATATCAAAATAGAAGAAGCACTCTGTGAACTGTTGTTGAAAAAAAAAGAAAAAAAATGCCCGCCCGTCTCCACAGCGTGACTTAGTAAGCCCGTCGTTATCAAGCCCAACGGGACCCTACAACAAGGGTTTCGGAGCACGCCGTGGAAACCAGGCCCAACAGGGCAGCATCGACGCGGCACATCGACGGGGTAGTAATCAGAGGAGTTCAATACAACGACGGGAGCTGAGTATATAAACTAGTCGGCGTCGCCTTCGGCCGTCGAGGTGGGACTAAACTTGTGTCGGTTTCACTGGCGCGGCGTCTCAGCGGTGGTAACTGGGCCGGCCCACGGCGCGTCGAGCCGTCGAGAAGACCGCGCCGTCAATAGCCTTTTTGGGCCGGCCCACGTCGCGTCGAGCAGTCGAGAAGACCGCGCCGTCCAGTGCCTTTTTGGGCCGGCCCACGTCGCGTCTGGCTGTGTCCAGGTCGCCCCGCGGCCGACGCAAGTTTAGTCCCACCTCGCCGGCCGAAGGGGACGACGACCTGCTTATATACTCAGCTCCCGTCGTTGCATTGAACTCCTCTGATTACTACCCCGTCGATGTGCCGCGTCGATTCTGCCTTGTTGGGCCTGGTTTCCACGGCGTGCTCCGAAACGCCTGTTGTAGTCGCCCGTTGGGCTTGATAACGACGGGCTTACTAAGAAACGCCGTGGAGATGGGCGGGCATTTTTTTTATGTAAAATAATTTTTAAGTAAAACGCAGTGTGCTGTCATAGTTTAGTGCACAAAAATTTAACGACGACATGATTACATATAACTATTCGGCAACAAAAAAAACATGTAAACAAAATAAATCATTATATAATATTTATGAAACGAAATATCATGTGGACAGAAAAAAACATTTGGAAAAGTGCCGAGTCTATTACATATAACTATTCAGAAGCAGAGTGTATTACATAAAATTTATAAGCAAGTGCGCAAAGCGTTTGGAAAATAAAGTCCTCCAGTACCACCCAATCACATGCAAAACTCCTCCGTGCCGCATCTATTTCTTCTTCTTTGATATCCGAATAACTTTGTTTTTCACTTCATCAAGCTTGTTTCTTTCCAAAAATATAAGTTGCGCAATCATTAACTCTCTTGAATCATCAATTGAGGTCTGAAAAAAAAAATGATGTTAGCACAGCGTTCATTGTACATCGTAGTCCAAACATGACTTGCGTACCTGTGAAAATAAGCCTGTCCATTTGTCACCATCCCAATTTTGAAAGCATCAAAGGAGAAATAGTCCACACGAATTCCTAGTGCATACAATTTACGAAGATTAAATATCTACTGTACATACAAGACCAACATTCTGTCGAAGTAAAAACTCACCCATCATGTTGTTTTGGCATGTCATACGTTTGAATAGGCCACTTGGAAACATCCGGATAATTCACAATTCCGGTTGCATTTGCTTCTTGGATATCTTCTGCTAGTTGTTTTCTCTAAAGATATAACAAACATGGTGAAAAGCATGTCATTCAGTGTACTAAAGAAAACGAGTGTTACCAAATGCACATTTGCAAGTTAAACCTACCAGGTCCTCAATGAGTTCTCTAGTAACAGTGTCAAGTTTTCCGGTCATCAACGAGTCAAGAACCTGAAACTCTCTTTTTCCGCTATGCATGACGACAGTAATCCAGTGATTATTTTGCTTGTTTAGAGGAATGTAAGTCTGCATCACAAGGACCATAAAACACAATCATCACATAATATCGTATGTATGTAGCGTGTTAACAATCAAACTTACCTTTGATTTTTTGAAATACTCGTCCTCACATCTGTTCACGGGTCCATTACTATGCGACTCTGCTTCATAATCATTACCGGCGGTCTTCTTTCCGGGTCTAACGTGAAGCAACCAATGTATCCTCCAAGTTGTTAACATGAAACGATCATCATTAACTTTGTCGACCAAAAATGATGAGTATGCATCAATTACCTATAAATAATGTGTTAGATTTAACAATGGTATTTTCGAATGCATTGTAAAACAATATATGAAATTAACTTACGTCGCCACTTAGCCACTCATGGTTAATAATCTGACAAGCTCTCCTCACAGTGAGACCTTCTTCCATGCCATCATTGAAAATTTCTGTTTTGGCATGTTTTTGTAAATGCTCATGCGCACGCACGTACTTGATGGACGCTTTCACCACATCATACTCATCACCAGATTTGTTAACATCACCATTTTGGAACAATTCTGTAACGCACCACTCAAATACTTACAAACGCAAATACATAAATAATTGTTACGCAATAACAATTAGAAACACAGAAAACTTACTTCCTTTGGCAGAACGTTTTGCACGTTTGTTTGGTTTAGGGACCACATAAGGAGACTTGACATGTTGTGATCCTCTGCGCTTGCGCCTGCCAGTAACCTCCTCCACTTCCTCTTGTACTCCTTGAGAACCAACCGACGCATGCGATGCGATTTCGTCCGTCTCTAAAGATGTGGTAGCTTTTTCATCTGATACTTCTGGTACTTGGACAGGATCATCCATATCACCCTTGAAACTATCCCAGTACTCAGGTGTGCAGTAAAAAGGTGTGTTTTCACGAGAAGTTACATCAACGCCGTTATCATCCTTTTGCAAATTCATTTTGGAAGGTGTGCGGAACCGGTCTGAATCATCTTTTTGATATACAAACTCTTTTTGCGGACGTCCAACATCGTTTGAAGACTCATTAATGCCTCCGTACAAATTCTCTTCGTCCTCTTCCAGGTTACTGGGTTTGTAGGAGACGCCGGTTTTGTTCAGTTTCTCAATCATCCTCTGCAAGAAAACATTTCATCTTAGTTTTTCAATTCAGTGATGGACATTAAAGAGACGTGCTCAAGTGTTACCTGTGCGCATAACTCTGGCAAACGAAGCATTTCCTTCCGAAGCTCATTCATCTCACTCAAAATCCGGTCCATAGTAAGCTTCTGGCTCGAAGCCTCCGAGGTACTGCCCTCTTTCCTCGTTCCAGTATCGTTAGATTTTTTGCTACTAGCTTTCTTGGTTTTTTGAGCTTCTTTTTCCGCAATTTTTTTCACCCTATACTCCTCTGTAATGTTGTCATCGATCTACAAGTGGAACAAGATAATTATACATAAAAACCATATGCACACTTTACTTTATTTCATAAATGTTAAAAAATCATTACTAGGATTACCATCCCAACACCACGACCATATTCGTAGTCGTATTTGTCTCTTCTCACAGCCATATCTTCCGTCCAGTTCCTCATCAGCGGGCTCAACAATGCCAACGGATCATATTTTGGACCGGTGATTGGTTGCACCTTCTCCCAGTATAGGTACTGCAAAACACATAAACTAATTAAATTACATGTTCTTCCGTGCCATTTTATAACAAAAGTGTTGAAATTAATAAGTAGAACGTACTTGCAAAAGGGCGAGGTTCCTCTGGGGCCACTGCCTAACATGGCCGTCCTGCAGAAGCTTACCAATCTCCGATAAACAGAATCGTGAAGTGAATGCATTCCAGTTGAACTTCCTTATCAACTTAATATTTTTCACTAAGGCATAGTACTTTTTCGGAACGTATTCATGAGACACTGGTGCAATTATAGTTCCTAAGAGAACTAGAAATGTCATCCGAATAAAGTCATCATCAGTGCTCTTATCCTTCACAATCTTTTCTATGAGATCATCAATCATGATCTTACCATTTTTCTTGCTAACAAAACTAACTGGTATTTTTTTGGTTGCTTTTTCTCCTTCAGTACTAAGAAACCCAAAAACATCCACTCCATTGTTTTTCCAACCAAATATGGAGTACACATCATCAGGCCTTAATGAAATAAGACCTTTACATCCAGCAGTACTTCCAGAACTCTCTTGAACCATGAATTTTTTGCTACTCGGATTGTAACTTTGGAGTAAAAAGTGAAGCAAAAAATCACGCATCCTTATCGATGGTATTCTAAACATGCCCTGCATATCCGTTTCATAAAACCTGAATTTCTGACTTGGTGACAGTTTGTCAACTAGGCTAACCCACTTTTGAACAGAACATGGAATCACACCGTCGATATTCATACTGCATCAAATAGATTTCTGTCACATACCATCATACTGTTATGAGCCTCGTTGTATAAAAGAACTGAAAAAAAAACTTACACGACGGCGACGATGGGAGAGGCAGCGGCGGCGTATAGTGGCGACGGGTGAGGGGACGCAAGCCGGCGCGGGCGCACCGATGGAGTTTGTACGGTGGGGCGACGGGCGGCGTACGGTGGCAGCACATGCAAATCGCGGCGGCGGCGAGACGGGGTGACGTAGAAGGAAATTTTGCATGCACGTCGGCTAACGACGTCGCCCGAGCGCTGATTGCGGCGTCGTTTGTTAGTGGGACGGCCCCATGCACGCATGCGCATCGGTTAGCGAGACGGCCGGCGTTTTTTTTTTGCAGGGCCTCATTTTTTTACTAAATGAAATAGGCATATTTTTTTTAACTGTATCAAAAAAATTTATCTTAACCAATTTTTTAAACTTAATCAAATATGCTCTTTTTTTAACTTAGCCAAACGTGCCCAATTTTTTTTCACGTGCTACTGTGGCCTAGCAGGGCACGCACGCAAAAAATTATCCCGTTTCGAGTCTGTATGTATTTTCTACCATTTTCCAGGCAGAAAACCCAGAAAATACTGCCCGGACGTGACGCAACGTGCGTTCGTTGTCGGATTTCATTCATTTTGGCCGTGGGGGGCCCGGGTGGGGCCGCACACGCGCTCCCAGAAGTTGGGTGCAATCCGTCAAACCGCTCAGGTACTTGCTGTGGAAGGGGGTGGTTTCGGTATGGCCGGAGGGGACCCTCGGTCACACCTCTCCGCTTCGCATCCGCCAAACGTGCCCAATTTTTTTCCACGTGCTACTGTGGCCTAGCAGGGCACGCACGCAAAAAATTATCCCGTTTCGAGTCCGTATGCATTTTCTACCATTTTCCAGGCAGAAAACCCAGAAAATACTGCCCGGACGTGACGCAACGTGCGTTTGTTGTCGGATTTCGTTCATTTTGGCCGTGGGGGGCCCGGGTGGGGCCCCACACGCGCTCCCAGAAGTTGGGTGCAATCC
>NC_041388.1:599008948-599010632 GCF_002162155.2 Triticum dicoccoides
ATTTTTTTCCACGTGCTACTGTGGCCTAGCAGGGCACGCACACAAAAAATTATCCCGTTTCGAGTCCGTATGCATTTTCTACCATTTTCCAGGCAGAAAACCCAGAAAATACTGCCCGGACGTGACGCAACGTGCGTTTGTTGTCGGATTTCGTTCATTTTGGCCGTGGGGGGCCCAGGTGGGGCCCCACACGCGCTCCCAGAAGTTGGGTGCAATCCGTCAAACCGCTCAGGTACTTGCTGTGGAAGGGGGTGGTTTCGGTATGGCCGGAGGGGACCCTCGGTCACACCTCTCCGCTTCGCATCCGCCAAACGTGCCCAATTAACGCTTCAGAAAATGTTAATGAATTCAAAAATTCTCGGATTCATAAATATTACTGAATTATAAAATGTTAATGAATTAAAAATTAAAATATCTCAACTTTCACAGAATAATTTTTTTCAGATAATATTTTTTATTTTATGTGTTTCCGATAATTGCATACCTTATTCTGTGCTATGTATATTCGATGCAAATTTTTTAAATATATTACAAACATTTTTATGTATTTTGAGGAAAATTTTTAATTTTTCTCAAAATAAGCGTTCAATATTTAGCTAATTTTTTGAACAAACTTTGAAGACAAATTTCAAACTAGATTGAACATAAATATATTTTACATAGTCCATTCAACATTACCGAAACCAGACGAGTTTTTTCGAACATAAGCGATACCATAGTTCATACTTAGAACATTTAAAAAAAATAACTACTCGTCGTCGTCGCTACCCAACAGATCGACGACCTCCCCGACGTCACCGCCGTCACCCCCGCCCTCGTCGTCGTCGTCGCTGTCCTGGGCCAGCCGCTCCCAGTCGATGACGTCGTCGTCCGACGACTCCGCCTCCGCCTACGGGACCACTGGCGGAATCGCCGCCGCCGCCTGGATCGCTGCCGCCTGCTCGGCGGCCTCCCTTGCAGCCGCCGCCGCCTCTGCAGCCGCCGCTGCAGCCGCCGACGCACGTAGGGCGATGAGGTAACCCGGCGTATCGTCGGGATCACCGTCCTCCCGAAGAACTAACTGCTCCGGCGGCAGTTCCACCTCCGGCGGGGCGGGGGGATCGGCGGGCGCCGACGCAGGTGCGGGAGGAGCCCGACGGTCGCGCGCTGCTGGACGGGGGCGAGGGACAAGAAGGCGGCGACGGTCGCCGACGAGGTCAGGCGTGACGCTGGACTCCGCCAGCCGGAACGCGCCGATGACGGCGGCGTACTCTTTGCCGTCCCAGAACGCGTGACGGCCGGCGATGTTGTTGCGGCCGCCGGTCCGCTTCTCCTCGGCCGTGGCGCCTGGCCCGCGCGTCGGGTAGCCGTCCTTGTCGAGCTTCCAGTCGTGCGGAAGACGGCAACCCGGCGGCACGAGGAGCCCGAACCGGTGCAGCTCCTCCGTCTCCGGCGTACTCAGACTAGACGGCCACGCGCTGGGTCCGTCGTCGCCGCCGGTGCCGGAGCTGCTGCCGCGGTGGAACGACATGTCGCCGGCGGGATTTTGGGAGGTGGAGACGGGAGAGGAGCGGTCTTTGCGTCGTCGGGCGGGGAGCGGTGTTTGCGGCGACGGGCGGACGGGGGGGATTTATAGGCAGACGGCGGGGGCAGCGGGCGGTCGGGTCGTCGGGCTATCAATGCGACGGCAGTCGAGGCAGACGAG
>NC_041388.1:599011044-599018528 GCF_002162155.2 Triticum dicoccoides
GGGGCGGCAGACGAGGCGACGGGACGGGGCGGCGGGCGCTCGGGCCGTCGGGCTATCAATGCGACGGCAGTCGAGGGCGGCGGCGCGGCAGACGAGGGGACGGGGCGGCAGGCGAGGGGACGGACGGGACGGGGCGGCGGGCCGCAGTTCACGCGCCACGACCCGCTTTCAGCGGGCGACGCGTGGTTTGACCACCGACGCGCTTGACCACCGACGCGGTAAAAAAAACGTACGTCGCCACAGTAAAAGGAAAATGCGTAGACGTACGTACGTCGACGGGCCGCGCGGGTACGTCGCGGGGCCGGGACTGGGGGAGGGGCAGGGGCAAAGACCATCCTATCCTTTTTTAAGTTTTCAGGCGAAGGGGTATAGGACGATCTGGACCGTTGATGTTTTCAGGGGGGTTGTACCGAAGAAGAAGTGCTAGCGAAAATGCATAGGAGCTCTCGGGTGCTATGCCCCCCCCCCCTCCCTATATTCAAAAATAATTTAGTAATTCAAAAAAAGTCAAAAAAATCCCGGAACTTTTTATGGAATCAAACATGACCAAGTATTGAACTCGTATAAAAAGATTAAATAGGAAATGAATTTTATTATATCTAGGGTCAAAGATTTTTCAAAAAATGCTAGATACAAATACTATTCATACTATATTGTCGTCATAAATTTATTTATTTTGCCCTGAAGTCAACGAGAATCATTCCTTGGCCAAACTTTTCATATGAGTACAATACCTAGTCATATTTTTGGTTCAAAAATGTATCCAGGTTTTTTTGACTTTTTTGAATTATTAAATTATTTTTGAATATAGGGGAGTGGAGCACCCGAGTGCTTCTAATCCGCTTCCTAAATACTAGTCACTATATTGAGTAGTATGATGTACTGTAAAATATCTCAAAATAAAACCTTTCAATTCTGCTGCAGTAGCTTGTTCTTAGGTGAACCGCGTGATTTCTTTCATGGAAATCCAAAGGGGAGGCACTGCATGCCTAGGTTGATTTCTCCCTCCCTCTATATATATCACAGGGCCAAGGAGGAGCACCGCCGCCGCATCACCGCCTGCCTCGTCAAAGGCGTTTACGTCCACGAGAACGACAGAGCGGAGCGCAGGGCGGTTAAGCTGGCCGGCGTGGTGGGAGAACTTTGGCTTCCGCCTCGAGGATGAAATCAGAGACACCAAGTTCAGAAGCACCATCTACGGCGCCATCTTCGAGCACACGGCCGGCCACCCGTCCGCTGCACGGTATGTCGTCGCCTTCAGGGGCACCAGGAGGAATATTCGAGACTACTACTATGACTTGAAAATAGTGATGAACAAGCTGGAGAAACGCACGCGCTGCGTGCAAGCGTGCGCCGCGATCGAGGGGCTCATGAGGGAGGAGGGCCAAGAAGACGGCTGCATCTGGCTCGCCGGCCACTCTCTCGGAGCGGCCGTGGCGCAGGTCGTGGGGCGGTGCATGATGGAGCGGGATGAGCCGCTCAACCTCCCGGCCTTCCTCTTCAACCCACCGTACGTGGCCTTTATAACGTCCATCAAGTTGCTCAACTTCTTGAAGGCCGATCCGATGGCGAAGAGGCACTTCTACTTCGCGAGCAGCCTCTTGAAGGCCGCTGCAGGACTGGTGTTGGTCTCCCATCGGAAGCGCATGGAGAAGTCGGGTTTCTTGCGGGTTTCCGCTTGGGTGCCGAATCTGTACGTGCACGAGGATGACTGGATCTGCCGGGGCTTCATCGGCTACTTTGAGGCGCGGGAGGAGTTCAAGGAAAGCTTAACCCGTGTTGGCATCTGGTTCAAGGACCACTTCGGGGGCCGGGACAAGTTCAAGAAATTCTTCACCCGTGTTGCCATCTGGTCGATGGCACTCTCGCACTGCGACGTGCTCTCCTGGGGCCTGCTTGGCAAGGACAAGGAGCGGCCGCACCTCCTGCCATCGGTGACGCTGTGGAAAAGCAGGTTCGACCCCGAATGTGCGCATGATCTCCGGCACTGGTGGAAACCGGACAGTGAGCTCAAGTTGGGCGCCGGCACGTCTTATAGCTGCCCCTTATAGCTGCCCTGTACACGAAGTATAAACTACTTCTAGCTCTATGCTGGCTAGCTCTACCCCGTGGGCGTCGTTTGCTTCTTGAAGACGTTGTCGTGGATCTCGTTCTTGTGTCAGGTCTCCAAGTGAAAACCTTTGTCTATGGTCAGAGTCGGCAGCGGCGACGCTTTGCGCCATCATCCTCTTGGGGCGTTGTCATGGAGCTCAGTACTCTTCGGTCGGGCCTCAGCAAAGTGTTAGGCTTAATCTATGTTTATGTTGTATCTTTTGATCTGCTTTGTAAGGGGCCTCCCCATCATATTGTATCCTTCAGCTGTGTACTTTGGTTTCTTTTGCTTTATATATAACACAGGTACCAGTTTAAAACTAGAGGATTGTAAGCTTCTCATTAGTTATATGTTTTCCCATTTTACCAATTTCATGTTGTCAAGTAAAACGTTTGATTTGTAAATCTGTTCTTGTAGCTTGGCTTCAAAGCTTCTAATTAGCCTCACTCTAAACTCTGCGTGTTTTTTCTGGCATTCCATCCCCCCACCTCTGTAAACGCACATGTAATGGGCTGAAGCTGATGAATATTTGAAGCAAATTGATGCCAGAGAGAGAGAGAGAGAGAGAGCAGCGCGGGGTAGAGAGGGAGAATTTTTCTCCTTGTCCTGCTAAATGACACGAGGTTGGATAGAATTCTACCTCTGTAATTTGATAAAAATATACAGTTCAACCACAGTGATGTCCAGATATTTTGCTTTTCATGAGAATTTCTAGTGATCCTCTTCTTTATTACTCCCTCTGTTCCATAATGTAAGACACTTTTTAACACTACACTAATGTTAAAAAACATCTTACATTGTGGGACGGAGGGAGTAGTATATAGCATCACAATTGAGTTTACACAAAAAATTGATCTTTTTCTAATCAAACAAAATAGAAAAATTGGATTCGTTCTTGACCCAAAAATGTTCATATATAGATTAACAATCAAACGAAAACATCATAATTGTCATCATGAAAAAAACTGGATCTATTTTTGATAAGAAAATAGAAAAATTGGATCCGTTCTTTACCCAAAAATGTTAATATATAGATTAACAATCAAACAAAAACATCATAATTGTCAGAATGAAAAAGACTAGATCTATTTTTGATAAGAAAATGGAAAAAATGATCGATTATTCCTGATCAAATAAAATATTCACACATTCAAAATGAAACCAAAACATAGTAATTGTCAGCATGAAAGGAAAAATTGGATCCGTTCCTGATCAAACGAAAAAATCCACACATTGCCGGTCAACAAAATATTCAAATCTACTACATCCAACAAAGATGGGAGATTCATGGTTTATTTTCCATGTTTATGACCAAAAATCTAGAACAAGAACGAAAACAGTTGTTGACGGTCAATCCATGGTTTATTTTCCATGCTTATGAACAAAAATCTAGAACACGAATGAAAATAATTGTGGATGAACCATCCATGATCAATTAAAAGAACAAAATCACATATATATTAATGTAGTGACAGAAATATAACCATGAAAACGTTCATGAAGATTGGAATGATTTTTTTCCTTTTCATTATTTTTTTGAGGGCAAACTTTTTATAACCCATTCTCTGTCGGGCTTACATTCTTGATTCTTCATTACAAAGTTTGACTGTATTGGGAGTACCAAATCTAAGCCAAACAATAGATTTACCCTCCATACTGATATAATTTGCTAAATATTGACTAAATGTATTCTGCCTATGGCTAGCATGATAATACAAGTTCGACAAGAAGCCATTAGGGACTTGATCTTAAGCACTAAACAGGAATAGATGGACCTAGCATGGTAATCATTCTAGGCCATCTTCACCACCTCCGAGGCATCCACCACAATGATCACCGACACTTCACACCATTGTAATGCAAGTCAGATTCCTTCCATACATGCACATAGCTCAGCTTCCGGCGCCTCTATGCAAGAAACCTGTTGATAACACATAGAAAGGATGATCACACTAGAATCGTCTCGGAGAACCAATTTTGCACCTGATTAATTTGCCGAGAGAAAGAGCCATTAGTGATTAGCTTTGCCCATCCTCAACCTGGTATTGTCCACTTTTGAGACGGTTCAACTATTACATTGGCTTGAGAGCATGCAAAGAGTGAGCAAGAAAATCATAGGATATCACAAATTTTCTTTGGCGAGATCATGGCTTGGCTGGCATGCTAGTCATAGAAGAGAAAACACTGAGAGGCATCGACTAGGGGTGTTTGTTTATCGTGGGCAATCTCACTGCGTACGTGCCAACAGCTCCAAATTCTCATGAGAAACATGATGAGGTCTATGTCGAACATGGGTGGCAGAGTATGTAGGATTCATTCCCTGCCAATATTGCTCATGCCATCAAGAGCGGCACCTGCGGGTAGTCTCCAAAACATTTGCCATAGAATTCCATTAAGTTCTTGGGAGTGACATCTACATAAGGGATGGGAGTTTTCCTCCGGTTCCAGACCTCCCGCAGGAAAAATGGTCGTAAGTTCTAGGTTTCTTTTAGCCTTGTTGCACCATATTGGAAGAGAGTCTGTCGCCACCCTCCACACAAATTGGCAAACAGTGGAGGGACATTGCTTTTAGAATCAGCCCAACAAGATCGTTGTCCATCAAGTGAGCCACTAGATGCATATCCATTGTTGCATCATCAAAAGAAAGTTTATATGCACTGGGAACTATGAACAAACCATGCTTGTGAGGGCCCCAAGCTAGTATGCACTAGTAGAAAACAGGGCTTTAGTCCTGGACAAATCAGAGAAATAGTCCTGGTCTTGTTATGAACCGGGCCTAATGTGAGCATCAGTCCTGGTTCGAGCGGCTAGGACGCCGGCTGGGCATCTCTGTGGAGTTGGTCCCTTATTGTCCCTCCATTGTTCGACAAAAGGTGTCCATTTGTTGTATGTTGAGTTTTGTTCGTAGGATGATGGTTGGTTCATTTGTTGAGTTGTGTATTCATCTTGTGTATAAATCTTGTATTCATCTGGTATTCATTTTGTATTCATCTTGTGTATAAATATTGTATTCATCTTGTACAAATATCGTCATAACTTCGACATGAGGGGGGGGGGGTCGTTAAAAGATAACCCCGATAACTTTGATTTCGAGGCATATGAAAACATGATTTGCATGTCGGACAGGCATGAGAGAGGCGGTCCGGAAAGTATCCTCTCCTGAAAGATAGGTCGACTCATCATATATGTTTCTAGATAATGTCCAATGCGTCATATCACGAACATAGTTATATTGGATAATTGATCTTCATATAAATGAAGCATAAAAGTTTAGCAATCACTTAGAAATTTTCATGTTGTAGGAGTACATGTAAAAAAATTCAGAGTTGTTCATTGACTTAGAATTTTTTATGTTCATTGACTTGGACATGAGGGGGGGGGGGCATTAAAACATAACCCCGATAACTTCGGTATAACTTCGACATGAGGGGGGAGGAGTCCTCGATGATCGCTGGAGGAGTCGTCCCCGATGATCGCCGGAGGAGTCGTCCCCCATGATCGACATGAATAAACTTTGTACATGTGTTTGGTGCATTTTAATGTCTATTTCCTGCTGGTATTTAATGAATAAAATTTGTTTTAACACTTGCTGAAAGCTGCTAAGTCTGAAACAGACTGTTACAATATTTGCAGAAACTATGGAACACGATAGAGCCTTAGAACAAGAAGAGATGTTGGGGGATATAATCCGCGACTGAGGTGATGATATCACTTCACAGTTTCCTAACGACACCGATGGTGATGGAAGGGAGGATGACGACTCTGGTAGAGGGAGGAGATGACGGCTCCGCCGGTGTTGGAGCCTTAACTGTTGCAAAGTTCAGCGAGGTATATATATTAATTAAGCATTTGCTGACTAGATGCATTAATTATTTTGTATGTACATATATTAATACTCCTTTCTTCCTTTTTAGCCCTCCGGATTGAGCCAACCTTCTATAAGGAGACGAGGCCCGAAAAAAGGTTGGGCGAGAATGAAAGGTTCACGATCAAAAAGTCGCTCCAGATGGCAAACCGACAATTCCCAAGCGGACCCAAGACCGATTTATACATCAGTGCAGAGTTGTTGTTAGGGGCAGTGTCCCGATCAGCATCCAAGAATGGAATAAGAAGAAGGACGATGATGTTTCTTATGTCGACGATAGATGCAAAGATGAACTTTGGAACTCGCTGAAGGAAATATGCCCTAGAGGCAATAATAAAGTTATTATTTATTTCCTTATATCATGATAAATGTTTATTATTCATGCTAGAATTGTATTAACCGGAAACATAATACATGTGTGAATACATAGACAAACAGAGTGTCACTAGTATGCCTCTACTTGACTAGCTCGTTAATCAAAGATGGTTATGTTTCCTAACCATGAACAAAGAGTTGTTATTTGATTAACGAGATCACATCATCAATTGAATGATCTGATTGACATGACCCATTCCATTAGCTTAGCACCCGATCGTTCAGTATGTTGCTATTGATTTCTTCATGACTTGTACATGTTCCTATGACTATGAGATTATGCAACTCCCGTTTACCGGAGGAACACTTTGGGTGCTATCAAATGTCACAACGTAACTGGGTGATTATAAAGGAGTACTACAGGATTCTCCAAAGGTAGATGTTGGGTTGGCGTATTTCGAGATTAGGATTTGTCACTCCGATTGTCGGAGAAGTATCTCTGGGCCCTCTCGGTAATGCACATCACATAAGCCTTGCAAGCATTGCAACTAATATGTTAGTTGTGAGATGATGTATTACGGAACGAGTAAAGAGACTTGCCGGTAACGAGATTGAACTAGGTATTGGATACCGACGATCGAATCTCGGGCAAGTAACATACCGATGACAAAGGGAACAACGTATGTTGTTATGTGGTCTGACCGATAAAGATCTTCGTACAATATGTAGGAGCCAATATGGGCATCCAGGTCCCGCTATTGGTTATTGACCGGAGACGTGTCTCGGTCATCTCTACATTGTTCTCGAACCATAGGGTCCGCACGCTTAAACGTTACGATGACAGTTATTACGAGTTTATGCATTTTGATGTAACGAAGGTTGTTCGGAGTCCCGGATGTGATCACGGACATGACGAGGAGTCTCGAAATGGTCGAGACATAAAGATTGATATATTGGAAGCCTATGTTTGGATATCGGAAGTGTTCCGGGTAAAATCGGGATTTTACCGGAGTACCGGGAGGTTACCGGAACCCCCCGGAAGCTATATGGGCCTTAGTGGGCTTTAGTGGAAAAGAGAAGGGGCATCCCAAGGTGGTCCGCGCGCCTCCCCCCTCCCCTAGTCCTATTAGGACAAGGAGAGGTGGCCGGCCCCCCTCTCTCCTTTCCCCCCTCAGCAAATCCTATTCCAACTAGGATTTGGGGGGGGGGGGG
>NC_041388.1:599018630-599043925 GCF_002162155.2 Triticum dicoccoides
CTCCCAGAGGGAGTAGGACTCCTCTTGGCGCGCCCAACCTGGCCGGCCACCCCCCTTGGCTCCTTTATATACGGAGGCAGGGGGCACCCTAGAACACACAAGTTGATCCTCGTGATCGTTCCTTAGCCGTGTGCGGTGCCCCCTGCCACCATATTCCACCTCGGTCATATCGTTGTAGTGCTTAGGCGAAGCCCTGCATCGGTAGAACATCATCATCGTCACCACGCCGTTGTGCTGACGGAACTCATCCCCGAAGCTTTGCTGGATCGGAGCCCGGGGAGCGTCATCGAGCTGTACGTGTGCTAAGAACTCGGAGGTGCCGGAGTAACGGTGCTTGGATCGGTCAGATCAGGAAGACGTACGACTACTTCCTCTACGTTGTGTCAACGCTTCCGTTGCGATCTACAAGGGTACGTAGATCATACTCTCCCCTCTCGTTGCTATGCATCACCATGATCCTGCGTGTGCGTAGGATATTTTTTGAAATTACTGTGTTCCCCAACAGTGGCATCCGAGCCTAGGTTTTATGGTTTGATGTTATATGCACGAGTAGAACACAAGTGAGTTGTGGGCGATATAAGTCATACTACCTACCAGCATGTCATACTTTGGTTCGGCGGTATTGTTGGACGAGACGACCCGGACCGACATTACGCGTACGCTTACGCGAGACCGGTTCTCCCGATGTGCTTTGCACATAGGTGGCTTGCGGGCGACAGTCTCTCCAACTTTAGTTGAACCGAGTGTGGCTACGCCCGGTCCTTGCGAAGGTTAAAACGGAGTCAAATTGACAAACTATCGTTGTGGTTTTGATGCGTAGGTGAGATCGGTTCTTACTTAAGCCCGTAGCAGCCACGTAAAACTTGCAACTACAAAGTAGAGGATGTCTAACTTGTTTTTGCAGGGTATGTTGTGATGTGATATGGTCAATACATGATGCTAAATTTTATTGTATGAGATGATCATGTTTTGTAACCGAGTTATCGGCAACTGGCAGGAGCCATATGGTTGTCGCTTTATTGTATGCAATGCAATCGCGATGTAATGCTTTACTTTATCACTAAGCGGTAGCAATAGTCGTAGAAGCATAAGATTGGCGAGACGACAACGATGCTATGATGGAGATCAAGGTGTCGCGCTGGTGACGATGGTGATCACGACGGTGCTTCGGAGATGGAGATCACAAGCACAAGATGATGATGGCCATATCATATCACTTATATTGATTGCATGTGATGTTTATCCTTTATGCATCTTATCTTGCTTTGATTGACGGTAGCATTATAAGATGATCTCTCACTAAATTATCAAGAAGTGTTCTCCCTGAGTATGCACCGTTGCCAAAGTTCGTCGTGCCCAGACACCACGTGATGATCGGGTGTGATAAGTTCTACGTCCATCTACAACGGGTGCAAGCCAGTTTTGCACACGCAGAATACTCGGGTTATACTTGACGAGCCTAGCATATGCAGATATGGCCTCGGAACACGGAGACCGAAAGGTCGAGCGTGAATCATATAGTAGATATGATCAACATAATGATGTTCACCATTGAAGACTAATCCATTTCACGTGATGATCGGTTATGGTTTAGTTGATTTGGATCACGTGATCACTTAGAAGATTAGAGGGATGTCTATCTAAGTGGGAGTTCTTAAGTAATATGATTAATTGAACTTAAATTTATCATGAACTTAGTCCCTAATAGTATCTTGCTTGATTATGTTGATTGTAGATAGATGGCCCGTGCTGTTGTTCTGTTGAATTTTAATGCGTTTCTTGAGAAAGCAAAGTTGAAAGATGATGGTAGCAATTACACGGACTGGGTCCGTAACTTGAGGATTATCCTCATTGCTGCACAGAAGAATTACGTCCTGGAAGCACCGCTGGGTGCCGGGCCTGCTGCTGGAGCAACACACCAGATGTTATGAACGTCTGGCAGAGCAAAGCTGATGACTACTCGATAGTTCAGTGTGCCATGCTTTACGGCTTAGAATCGGGACTTCAACGACGTTTTGAACGTCATGGAGCATATGAGATATTCCAGGAGTTGAAGTTAATATTTCAAGCAAATGCCCGGATTGAGAGATATGAAGTCTCCAATAAGTTCTATAGCTGTAAGATGGAGGAGAACAGTTCTGTCAGTGAGCATATACTCAAAATATCTGGGTATAATAATCACTTGATTCAGATGGGAGTTAATCTTCCAGATGATTGCGTCATTGACAGAATTCTCCAATCACTGCCACCAAGCTACAAGAGCTTCGTGATGAACTATAATATGCAAGGGATGAATAAGACTGTTCCCGAGCTCTTCGCAATGCTGAAAGCCGCGGAGGTTGAAATCAAAAAGGAGCATCAAGTGTTAATGGTCAACAAGCCACTAGTTTCAAGAAAAAGGGCAAAGGGAAGAAGAAGGGGAACTTCAAGAAGAACGGCAAGCAAGTTGCTGCTCAAGAGAAGAAACCCAAGTCTGGACCTAAGCCTGAAACTGAGTGCTTCTACTGCAAGCAGACTGGTCACTGGAAGCGGAACTGCCCCGAGTATTTGGCGGATAAGAAGGATGGCAAGGTGAACAAAGGTATATGTGATATACATGTTATTGATGTGTACCTTACTAGAGATCGCAGTAGCACCTGGGTATTTGATACTGGTTCTGTTGCTAATATTTGCAACTCAAAACAGGGACTACGGAATAAGCGAACACTGGCAAAGGACGAGGTGACGATGCGCGTGGAAAACGGTTCCAAAGTCGATGTGATTGCGGTCGGCACGCTACCTCTACATCTACCTTCGGGATTAGTATTAGACCTAAATAATTGTTATTTGGTGCCAGCGTTGAGCATGAACATTATATCTGGATCTTGTTTAATGCGAGACGGTTACTCATTTAAATCAGAGAATAATGGTTGTTCTATTTATATGAGTAATATCTTTTATGGTCATGCACCCTTGAAGAGTGGTCTATTCTTATTGAATCTCGAGAGTAGTGATACACATATTCATAATGTTGAAGCCAAAAGATGCAGAGTTGATAATGATAGTGCAACTTATTTGTGGCACTGTCGTTTAGGTCATATCGGTGTAAAGCGCATGAAGAAACTCCATACTGATGGGCTTTTGGAACCACTTGATTATGAATCGCTTGGTACTTGCGAACCGTGCCTCATGGGCAAGATGACTAAAACACCGTTCTCCGGTACTATGGAGAGAGCAACAGATTTGTTGGAAATCATACATACAGATGTATGTGGTCCGATGAATGTTGAGGCTCGTGGCGGATATCGTTATTTTCTCACCTTCACAGATGATTTAAGCAGATATGGGTATATCTACTTAATGAAACATAAGTCTGAAACATTTGAAAAGTTCAAAGAATTTCAGAGTGAAGTTGAAAATCATCGTAACAAGAAAATAAAGTTTCTATGATCTGATCATGGAGGAGAATATTTGAGTTACGAGTTTGGTGTACATTTGAAAAATTGTGGAATAGTTTCGCAACTCACGCCACCCGGAACACCACAGCGTAATGGTGTGTCCGAACGTTGTAATCGTACTTTATTAGATATGGTGCGATCTATGATGTCTCTTACTGATTTACCGCTATCGTTTTGGGGATACGCTCTAGAGACGGCCGCATTCACGTTAAATAGGGCACCATCAAAATCCGTTGAGACGACGCCTTATGAACTGTGGTTTGGCAAGAAACCAAAGTTGTCGTTTCTTAAAGTTTGGGGCTGCGATGCTTATGTGAAAAAGCTTCAACCTGATAAGCTCGAACCCAAATCGGAGAAATGTGTCTTCATAGGATACCCAAAGGAGACTGTTGGGTACACCATCTATCATAGATCCGAAGGCAAGACATTCATTGCTAAGAATGGATCCTTTCTAGAGAAGGAGTTTCTCTCGAAAGAAGTGAGTGGGAGGAAAGTAGAACTTGATGAGGTAGCTGTACCTGCTCCCTTATTGGAAAGTAGTATATCATAGAAAACTGTTTCAGTGACACCTACACCAATTAGTGAGGAAGCTAATGATGATGATCATGAAACTTCAGAACAAGATACTACTGAACCTCGTAGATCAACCAGAGTGAGATCCGCGCCAGAGTGGTACAGTAATCCTGTTCTAGAAGTCATGCTACTAGATCATGATGAACCTACGAACTATGAAGAAGCGATGGTGAGCCCAGATTCCGCAAAATGGCTTGAAGCCATGAAATCTGAGATGGGATCCATGTATGAGAACAAAGTATGGATTTTGGTTGACTTGCCCAATGATCGGCAAGCAATTGAGAATAAATGGATCTTCAAGAAGAAAACTGACGCTGACGGTAATATTACTGTCTACAAAGCTCGACTTGTCGCAAAAGGTTTTCGACAAGTTCAAGGGGTTGACTACGATGAGACTTTCTCACCCGTAGCGATGCTTAAGTCTGTCCGAATCATGTTAGCAATTGCCGCATTTTATGATTATGAAATTTGGCAGATGGACGTCAAAACTGCATTCCTGAATGGATTTCTGAAAGAAGAGTTGTATATGATGCAACCGGAAGGTTTTGTCGATCCAAAGGGAGCTAACAAAGTGTGCAAGTTCCAGCGATCCATTTATGGACTGGTGCAAGTCTCTCGGAGTTGGAATAAATGCTTTGATAGTGTAATCAAAGCATTTGGTTTTATACAGACTTTTTGAGAAGCCTGTATTTACAAGAAAGTGAGTGGGAGCTCTGTAGCATTTCTGATATTATATGTGGATGACATATTACTGATTGGAAATGATATAGAATTTCTGGATAGCATAAAGGGATATTTGAATAAGAGTTTTTCAATGAAAGACCTCGGTGAAGCTGCTTACATATTAGGCATAAACATCTATAGAGATAGATTAAGACGCTTAATTGGACTTTCACAAAGCACATACCTTGACAAGATTTTGAAGAAGTTCAAAATGGATCAAGCAAACAAAGGGTTCTTGCCTGTATTACAAGGTGTGAAATTGAGTAAGACTAAGAGCCCGACCACTGCAGAAGATAGAGAGAGAATGAAAGATGTTCCCTATGCTTCAGCCATAGGCTCTATCATGTATGCAATGCTGTGTACCAGACCTGATGTGTGCCTTGCTATAAGTTTAGCAGGGAGGTACCAAAGTAATCCAGGAGTGGATCACTGGACAGCGGTCAAGAACATCCTGAAGTACCTGAAAAGGACCAAGGATATGTTTCTCGTATATGGAGGTGACAAAGAGCTCATCGTAAACGGTTACGTTGATGCAAGCTTTGACACTGATCCGGACGATTCTAAATCGCAAACCAGATGCGTGTTTACATTAAACGGTGGAGCTGTCAGTTGGTGCAGTTCTAAACAAAGCGTCGTGGCGGGATCTACATGTGAAGCGGAGTACATTGCTGCTTCGGAAGCAGCAAATGAAGGAGTCTGGATGAAGGAGTTCATATCCGATCTTGGTGTCATACCTAGTGCATCGGGTCCAATGAAAATCTTTTGTGACAATACTGGTGCAATTGCCTTGGCAAAGGAATCCAGATTTCACAAGAGAACCAAGCACATCAAGAGATGCTTCAATTCCATCCGGGATCTAGTCCAGGTGGGAGACATAGAGATTTGCAAGATACATACGGATCTGAATGTTGCAGACCCGCTGACTAAGCCTCTTCCACGAGCAAAACATGATCAACACCAAGGCTCCATGGGTGTTAGAATCATTACTGTGTAATCTAGATTATTGACTCTAGTGCAAGTGGGAGACTGAAGGAAATATGCCCTAGAGGCAATAATAAAGTTATTATTTATTTCCTTATATCATGATAAATGTTTATTATTCATGCTAGAATTGTATTAACCGGAAACATAATACATGTGTGAATACATAGACAAACGGAGTGTCGCTAGTATGCCTCTACTTGACTAGCTCGTTAATCAAAGATGGTTACACTACTAGAAAAACCGCTACTAATGGCGCACCTAATTTGGCCATTAATGGCGCATCACTGGTGCGCCATTACTAGCACGCCATTAGTAATTTTTACTAATGACGCACCAGTGGTACGCCATTAGTATCTAGTATACTAATGGCGCACTGGTGCGCCATTAGTATAGGCCACGGTGCGCCATTAGTATGCCTCCCAGGGGCCATGTATACCCAGGTGCTTTGGCATACTAATGGCGCACGACCACGGGATGCGCCATTAGTAACCGCGACATACTAATGGCGCACTGTCCTGTGATGCGCCATTAGTATGCTTTGTCATACTAATGACGCACTGTCATGTGATGCGCCATTAGTATGAATATTAGGTTTTTTTTATTTTTTATTTTCTGTTTTTTGCACAGGTTACAAAATGTATAATTTGACAAAATATAGATAGCACACATCAACAACAGATTCATCGAATACAATAGAAGATTAGTCTTTGAATACAATTCATCATATTAGTCTCCAAATACAATTCATCATATTAGTCTTCGAATTGAAAAGACCGAACAAAGATAGAACATTATATTACAAGTCTCGAGACCGCGAGTAGCGAGTTTGTCTTCACATTACAAGTCGATATCGATCATCTAAACTACCATCACATAGAAGAGAGCTGCGGTCATCACGATGAAACTCGTCTTCATCCGGTTCCTCCAATGCTCCCTCCCCTCTCCCGCTAGATAGCGGGCGTATCTAGATTCGGCCTCGGCCCTAGTGGTGTACCCTTTGTAACTGTTACCGCTGAATCGGTGAACCTGTCTCCGACACTCCTCCCAGTCATCGTAGACTCCGGGAACCTTACCCTTGTACACGACATACGTCGGCATCGCTATGCACTAGCCAAATGAAACGTTAGTACCAATTCACAGACAATACATAAGAAATATATAAGTATGCAACAGAACGATCGGAAGAGAAAAGCAAGACACTAATAGCATCGATTACATCAAAGTTGAACGACTCTCGAAACCAAAGAGACATACTACAAGTTCATTAAAGTTTAATTACAACATGAGCCAATCGATGTTTCAGAACTAGACACAGCATCACTGCTTTCGACTCGACTCAAGGGACCGGTGCGTGGATGAAGCCGCCGTCTATCATGGGAGTCATGAAATAACGGTCGTTGTCAGCCTGCATTTGTAGCATTGTGTCGATGTCACTGTTGGACGGTTGATTGTTGAGGTAGAACTGCCCCGAGGTACGAAGGACATCTTGATGGATGATTTCCGCAAACTCCGACTGGATGCGAAAGAATTCTTGTCGGAGGTCCGCGTCTTGGATTGCCGACACGCTCTTTGCCCAATCTTTGAGTTTACTCGGTAGCAGAAGTTGATGATGGTCCCGTACGATCGCCCGCATGTGATGGATGGCGTAGTAGGCACCCTTCTGACCGCCAGGCGGCTGCTTGACGCAGCAGAACGTCGTATTGTGAGAGAACACGTGCTTGCCGTACTTACGAATAGGCCTGGTGAAGGTGCCTCCAGATTTGGCGTAGCCGGGGAGAACATCATCAAGAACCTTCTTGACATTTGTGTAGTCTACATTCGACTGACGGTCCGGGTCGAAATACGTGGCCATGGAATATTTGGGGCTTAGGAGGATGAGCGTGCAACGTGTGTCACTGCAGAAAACACGGAATGTTAAAAGAAAAACGATCGAAATGTAAGAATTCATATGTTACGGGCCGGTTGAGGGGAGGACTTACTCGGGAAAGTAAGGCACGAGGAAGTTATCCTTATCTTGGTTTGCCAGAATGACGCCTTCGAGGTAAGAACTCGCGACTTGCCGGTCCCCAGCGCTGCCCAAGATCTTGGCACGCATGTAGAAGGGGTCGACTATCATGATGTCCGGGGTCTTGTCGCGAATGATCCGCATCTCCATACTCAGTGAAAATAGCCGAACGAAGGTGTAGTGCAGCGGATGAAGGTTCAACATAGCGTGGATGTCATCAAAACGCAGGACGATCGTACGCCCGATGGAGTTATCCACAAAGCCCTTGCCCTCTGGCACCTTGGCCGCGAAAACTGGGTATGCCACATCCTTCTCCCTGAGACGCCGCTTCTCCAAAGAAAGAACACTGTCATGCAGACTCCGCATAGCACCGGTTGCAGCATTGAGCATATTTGTCGGTAGCATCGCCCTACCCGCCACATGCACCCTCCTCGAGATATCCTGCGGTGAAGGTGGCCCGTCATGAGCACGGATCGTACTCTGTGCCGGCTGGCTCGCACCCTTCTTAGTCTTTCTTTTGCGTGCCTTCTTCTTCTGCTGTAATGGGACCGAGTTTTGCTCACAGACCGCCTTCTTGAGTGTGTTGGGGCTGATAATATTTCGCACCTCGCCTATCTGAGGCTCGGTGAAGTCGGCAGCTGGAGGCGTCTCCTGAGAGCTGAACGCCAGACGGCGCCTGTTGCAACTTGGCTTCTCCGCGGTACCAGCTAGATCGCACACGTCTTTTGTTGGGTTTGGTTCTTGAGAAGGAGGCCCCATGAAGTCGCCATCGTACCCATGATCGGCAAAGTACTGATCGACGTTGCCAAATGTATCATCGTCGTCGTCGTCGTCGTTCTGATCCTGTGCCATATGCATGTTTGGATCCAGTGGCATAGGGATGTCCGGCACCGTTGCGGCGGTCTTGCCATGGGGCCGACTTGGCGCCGGCACGACTGGCGGTGTTTTCTTTGGGGTGGTGTCCCCCGCCCCCAAACGAATCTGGCTCTTCGGCCAAAGCAGGGGCCAGCTCAAGCATGCGCTGAGGGTCATCACGTCATCATCGTCGGCCCCGACGGGTCGAATCGGAGGTAACAACTCGTCGCAGCCTGGCAGCACCCGAACCAGTTGAACCCTAAACAAGTTGGGTGGCATCTGGGTACCGTGGAACAAGGGGTTGCCCGGTTGAACTATTTTGCCCTTGGCGACATCGACCAACTCGTTGTTCACGAAGTGGAGGAGAGTGCACGGAACGTCGGCGGCGCCCTGCGAAAACATGTAGGGCGTCAGGGATGCCCAGTCAAAGGCAAGGAGATGAAGTCCTCGGCCGAGAGAGGCTTAATTAGTTACCGTCATGATGGCGTCGAGCTCGGCTAATGTAGAGGCACCGCCAACGGCGGGCGTGCAGTTGACGGAGGGGCCGCTTGCTGTAGAGGTGCCGGCCGGCGTACACCCGTGTGCATTAAGCTCCCGTGCCGGCGTCGGAGACACCAATGTCGCCTCCGCCGGAGGCATCAATGGCCCCGCCATCGCATTATGCGAGTTGCTAGCCGTGAAGCTAGGAATCGGGGGCGGCCCCTGTTGGCCGCCCGCAATCCACGCACTCAACCCCGAGATCAAGGTAGGCACAATGGCGGTGATCGTCGCTCCGAGTCATTGTTCCACTTGCTCTTGGACAATCTCCGGAATCCGCGCCACCTGTGCCTTGAGTTCTTGAACCTCTCGCGCCTGGCTTTCCGAGCTGGTCTTTTTCTCCTTCCGCACACCAGCAGTATAGTATGACCCCCATTTTGTCGACAAGCCTTTGCCGGCCACACGACCAGCTGACGTCGGCTTACTGAGCTTATCCTTGTTCTTCATTACATTCAACCCCCTATTTAGAGTGGTGTCCCAAGGGTTGCTCTTAGTCGACCCCGTGCTACTGCTTTCAGTCACCTCTGGTCCTCTCTGGCATGTTGAGCAGGGTACCAAGCAGACTCTCGCACACGTTCTTTGTGATATGCATGACATCAAGGCTGTGAGGCACACGGTGGATCTTCCAGTACGGCAAGTCCCAGAAAACAGACCTCGTTTTCCATACCTTCAGCAGTGGCTCTGGCGCCTTTCGCTTCTTTCCCGGCTCTGGCGCCTTTTGCTTCTTTCCCGGCAGTGGGCAGTCTTTCCAATTTTTCAACAGCTTGTCTATTTCCTCGCCGCTCCTCGTACACGTGCGTTTTCGGGGTTTGGTTTCACCATCGAACAGATCCTTGCGTTTCCTCCACGGGTCATCATCGCGAAGCCACCTTCGATGTCCCATGAACACGGTTTTCGAAGACCCAGGATCTCTATCTAGCTGGCGATACGTTGTGTCATCCATGCACCTTACGCATCCAAAAAATCCGTGGACTACCTGCCCCGCAAGATATCCGTAACCGAGATAGTCGTGCACCGTCGTGAGCAGTGCGGCTCTCATAGGGAAATATTCTTTCTCTGCGGCGTCCCACGTATTGGCTGGCGTTTTCCACAGCGTGTCAATCTCCTCTTTCAGCAGCCCCAGATACAGATTGATATCGTTCCCTGGTTGTTTCGGCCCTTCAATTAGCATACTCATGTGAATGTACTTCCTCTTCATGCACAACCAGGGGGGAAGGTTGTACATCCACACAAACACAGGCCAGGTGCTATGTGTGCTTCTTTGGCTGCCAAACGGATTGACTCCATCGGTGCTCGCGCCCAGCACGATGTTCCTTCTATCGTTCCCAAATTCTGGGTATTCGAAGTTCAACGCTTGCCACTGGCTCGCATCCTTAGGGTGACTCAGCATCTTGTCTTTTTTATCTATCTCCGGATCATTTGCGTCATCTTCTCGCTTCTTCTCCTCCCTATCCGCGTGCCAACGCAGGAGCTTTTCTACCTTAGGATCCGCGAAATACCGCTGCAGACGAGGAGTGATCGGAAAGTACCACACCACTTTTCGAGGAGCTTTCTTCCTCTTCTTGTATCGAGTGACACCGCACACCGGACATATGGTAGACTCCGCGTGCTCGTCCCGATAAATGATGCAATTGTTCATGCACACATGGTATTTCACGTGCGGTAAATCCAGAGGACACACGATTTTCTTCGCCTCCTCCAAACTGGTCGGGCACTTGTTCCCCTTGGGAAGACGTTCGTGCCAGAATGACATGTTCTCGTCGAAGCATGCGTCGGTCATTTTGTGTTTTACCTTCATCTCCAGAGCCATGAGCGTTACTTTCAGGCGGGTATCCTCGGGCCTGCATCCTTCATACAATGGAGCAACCGCGTCTAACTCAAGTTGATCCATCTTGGCTTTCTCTCGGGCGGCAGCTCTTGCGTTATCCGTCTGCTTGAGAAGCAGCTCTTGAATATGAGGGTCCTGCACCCAGCCCATCGATGGTCCAGCTTCGTCTGCTCCGCCGGCATCATCATCATGTCCTGCATCTTCTTCTACATGATGACTGTGTACAGCATCACCGTCGTGATCATCTCCTGGGGATTCTTCGTCTTCTCGCCCGCCCGAGCCGCGGTGGTTGTCTTGCTGCCCTTCCTCATTTCTTGCCCGGCCCCCATGGACGACTTCGTAGTCATCTTCATCACCTTGCCACCGATAGCCATCCATGAAACCACGCAAGAGCAGGTGGTCCCGCACCTGCCCGGAATCCGGGTCCGCAATAAGGCTATTCAGCTTGCATCTTCGACACGGACATCTTATCTCCGTCTCGTTCTTTTGAAGCATCTCGGCCTTCGTGGACCTCAAAAACCTATTCACGATGCCTTCGGTCATCGTGCGGACCATGGTCGCCTGCGGGGTAGAGCAAAACGATATTTTAGAACCAAGAAAAAAATTGGCATGACTTTCCCTAAAAATAGGACCAAAAAGAATGCTTAATGCCAAAATTCTCGCTGAAACGGAAATGAATCAACATTCCGGCAAAATATTGGCAACTATCGCATTTCAAATACCGGTACACCTCCAAACACAAACACATATGCAAAACCACAAACATATGCAACACCACGAACATACATAGATCTAGCTAGGCCATAAAAAGTGCATGTGCACATTGTTGTAGGGAGAACAACATAAACAAGGTAACTTAACCACTTAATTTGAATGAATTTATGGTGGAAATGAGGTGAAAAAGAGGAGGCACCCGAGACAAGGAGGAGGCGGTGGAGAGAATGAAGTGGGGAGAAAGTGAGTGTGGGAGGAGAGGTTGTCCAAAATATCTTGTTGCTGCCCACTTACTAATGGCGCACCAACCACAAATGCGCCATTAGTAATCCAGGTTACTAATGGCGCACCCCCTGGTGGTGCGCCATTAGTAGTTTTGCAAAAAAAAAATACTAATGGCGCACAACCCCACGGTGCGCCATTACTAGTTTAAACTAGTAATGGCGCACCGCGTGCAAGTGCGCCATTAGTAGTTTTGCAAAAAAGGAATAAAAAAATAATAAAAAAACAACATTAGTGCCGCACTCTCTGGGAGGTGCGCCATTACTAGTTACAACTAGTAATGGCGCACTACCTATGGATGCGCCATTAGTATGTTTGGACAGGCGCACTAATTCAAAAAAAAAATTGATACTAATGGCGCACCATGTGCCAGGTGCGCCATTAGTAGTTTCAACTCTAATGGCGCATCAGAAGGTGGTGCGCCATTAGTATATACTAATGGCGCACCACTTGTCTGGTGCGCCATTAGTGTCAATCCCATCTATAGCCCTTTTTCTAGTAGTGTTATGTTTCCTAACCATAAACAAAGAGTTGTTATTTGATTAACGAGATCACATCATCAGTTGAATGATCTGATTGACATGACCCATTCCATTAGCTTAGCACCCGATCGTTTAGTATGTTGCTATTGATTTCTTCATGACTTATACATGTTCCTATGACTATGAGATTATGCAACTCCCGTTTACCGGAGGAACACTTTGGGTGCTACCAAACGTCACAACGTAACTGGGTGATTATAAAGGAGTACTACAGGTGTCTCCAAAGGTAGATGTTGGGTTGGCGTATTTCGAGATTAGGATTTGTCACTCCGATTGTCGGAGAAGTATCTCTGGGCCCTCTCGGTAATGCACATCACATAAGCCTTGCAAGCATTGCAACTAATATGTTAGTTGTGAGATGATGTATTACGGAACGAGTAAAGAGACTTGCCGGTAACGAGATTGAACTAGGTATTGGATACCGACGATCGAATCTCGGGCAAGTAACATACCGATGACAAAGGGAACAACGTATGTTGTTATGCGGTCTGACCGATAAAGATCTTCGTAGAATATGTAGGAGCCAATATGGGCATCCAGGTCCCGCTATTGGTTATTGACCGGAGACGTGTCTCGGTCATCTCTACATTGTTCTCGAACCGTAGGGTCCACACGCTTAAACGTTACGATGACAGTTATTATGAGTTTATGCATTTTGATGTACCGAAGGTTGGTCGGAGTCCCGGATGTGACCACGGACATGACGAGGAGTCTCGAAATGGTCGAGACATAAAGATTGATATATTGGAAGCCTATGTTTGGATATCGGAAGTGTTCCGGGTAAAATCGGGATTTTACCGGAGTACCGGGAGGTTACCGGAACCCCCCGGAAGCTATATGGGCCTTAGTGGGCTTTAGTGGAAAAGAGAAGGGGCAGCCCAAGGTGGGCCGCGCGCCTCCCCCCTCCCCTAGTCCTATTAGGACAAGGAGAGGTGGCCGGCCCCCCTCTCTCCTTTCCCCCCTCAGCAAATCCTATTCCAACTAGGATTGGGGGGGGGGGAATCCTACTCCTAGAGGGAGTAGGACTCCTCCTGGCGCGCCCAACCTGGCCGGCCACCCCTCCCCTTGGCTCCTTTATATACGGAGGCAGGGGGCACCCTAGAACACACAAGTTGATCCTCGTGATCGTTCCTTAGCCGTGTGCGGTGCCCCCTGCCACCATATTCCACCTCGGTCATATCGTTGTAGTGCTTAGGCGAAGCCCTGCGTCGGTAGAACATCATCATTGTCACCACGCCGTTGTGCTGACGGAACTCATCCCCGGAGCTTTGCTGGATCGGAGCCCGGGGAGCGTCATCGAGCTGTACGTGTGCTAAGAACTCGGAGGTGCCGGAGTAACGGTGCTTGGATCGGTCGGATCGGGAAGACGTACGACTACTTCCTCTACGTTGTGTCAACGCTTCCGTTGCGATCTACAAGGGTACATAGATCATACTCTCCCCTCTCGTTGCTATGCATCACCATGATCTTGCATGTGCGTAGGAAATTTTTTGAAATTACTGCGTTCCCCAACACTCGCTCATGACAAATTTCAGCCTATCGCCAGAGGAGGATCCAAATAACCCAGTTATACAACAAAAAGTCAAGGCGTGGGCTCTGAAGAAGATGGCAGAACAATTCAGAAACCGAAAGAAAAGATTGAACGAACAATTTGTCGAGAAAGACGAGACTTCAGAATTCACCGGTCAATATGCAAAGATAAAAAGATCAATGGCCCGCATTTGTGGCATACAAAAAATCGGAGAAAGCTAAGAAAAGGTCACAGATAAATAAGCAAAATGCTACAAAGAAGCTATATCACCGTGTTACGGTGTCTGGTGTTTACAAGGTTGCCCGGCCTACGTAGGACAAAGCTGAGAACGACCTGCTTGCTAAAGGGATCGAACTAGATACATTGAACTGGCCCGAATGTTCATGGATAGAGATCCTGAAAGAAAAGTCTCACCAAAGAGTTTTGTAGGGACAGAGGAAATGATTTTGTCAAATCTTCTTATTAGTAGCAATACTAAAAGGTGTGAATGGATTACAATGGTGAATGTTGTATATTATTGATATATAACAAGATAAGTAACAAAACTATTTTGAAAATGGTTTCAAACCAGATGTATATAAGGTACAACCAAAATGTTTTGTTAGCAATACCGGAAATATATAAATTTTCAAGTCATGTGTATGATTTGAAATATAATATCATGTAACCAGAATTCGATGAAGTAATTGGAGAATTTAAACTTTATCAAGGAAGCTTGTGGATACAAGAAGTTTAGTGGGAGCTCCATGGCATTTCTGATCTTACATATGTATGGCATATCACTTGATCAGAAATAATATTAGCACAAAAGATTAAGATCATGTTTATAAAAGGGGCTTAGTATTATTGGATGAAACATTTGATTATGCTAAGGAATGTACTGTGACTAAGTTTTAAAGAAGTTTAAAAGGACAAAATATGTTCTCAAAACTCAAAAGTCACATAGCATAACACTACGTAGAAATCAATAGTTGTTGAGCATGTGAGGATGAATAGAGTTCAATTTGCTTCACAGATTGAAATCGTCATGTATGCTATGAAATGTACAAAGCCATATGTTTCGTATAAACTAACTTTTAGTAGTAAGTACCATAGTGATCCTAGGGGGGTTCACTAGGGTGATTGCTTGAAGATTAAAGTACCTCAGTTGAACGGAGATTTTGTTTCTTATCCATAGAGGAGATGAAGAGATTGTTCTAAATAGTTACACAAATTGTTTGTTGTAAAGGTTACACAAGATAACTGCATGCCTGATATAAATAAAACTATCGGGCTAAAAGTTCTTTTTGAACAATTATCGAGCTATAAGTTTTGAAATAGATTTTCAGAAAACGAACATGATTGTGGATTGTACAAATGATGCAGATTGAGGCTTGAGAAGTCTTCAATAGAATATAATCTGGATCAATAAAGGTTTATTGATAGACTATGGTGTAGTTCCAAATGAAAATTGACTATATGAGATATAGTAAATGGACTATATGGAGATATAGTGTTACTATAAAATGGACTATATAAAGATATAGTATTACCATTGATGTAACATAAAGATTACACTAAAAAACCAGATATCACCGACACAATTAATATTAGGATTTAAAGACTATCAGATCCGGTGACGAAGGCTCTACCACTAGCAAAGCATGAGCAACACCAGATAGCCATTGGTTTAAGAAAAACATGCAACTAGATTATTGACTCTAGTGAAAGTGGGAAATTGTTGGAAATATACCCTAGATGCAATAATATTTGTATTATTATATTTCCGTAGTCATAGTTAAAGAGTTTATATTCTATGCTATAACTGATATGATCCTGGAATATGTGATTCAATGGAAAACTCATATAAATGGTTAAATAAAAGATTCCTAGTCTTGCGCCCAGGACTAGCTCAAGTGTTGTTGGTGATCATGTTTTCCGGATCTTAAGATGTCATTAAGTGTAATGATAGTCCTAAAATAATATTGATATTATGACGTTAGAAGAACGACCATATTGAATCGATCCAAACTTTTTTGTTTGAGTTAATATCGTCTATAATCAATTACAATAGCATGGAGTGTTAACGTGTGATTTTGCTCCTTAGACCATGAGAGTAACATAATCACTTCTTACCATACGGTGAACTTTGAGGTTGCTCAAACGTCACCTGTAACACAGTGATCATAACGACAACTTAGAGGCTCATCAAAAAGTTTGACAAGGGACTAGATAGCTCGAGAGTGGGATTTGCTCCTCCGACGATGGAAATATATTCTTAGGGCCCTCTCGGTGTGACCGTGCTTTTGGTCTTTTGTTCGATGGGCTGTTCATGAGATCGTTCATTGACGGTTCGTGGGACTCCAAATACGATCTACAACGGCACATTCTTCTTCTTCTGCAACTTGGTGATGGTAATTTTTTTGTTCCTGGTTCTGCATCTTCATATTGGTCCTGGTTGTGCGTAGGTGTGAACTTTTTTGTTTTCTACTACATTTCTCAACAGAGTAGCAGTAGCACTGCTTAGTCCAACTGCAATCTATTTACTAAAATCTTGACGGTGTTTCATCTTGCAAAGATGATACCACAGAGAAGATGTCTCCAAAAGATTTTATTGTAATTTTTAGTTATGGGGAGTTACTTCATAATTTCTTTGATGTTAGATTCAAGCAAAATGCTCCCTTCATCCAGGTGCATAGGGCATCTAATGAAAATCAGATATTCATATATATATGTATATAGGCCGTAGTCATGCGTGGGATGAGCCCCTTATTTCATGATCATTAATTTCTGATCGCGAACCAAGTGTAGCTCAGATGGTTAGTTTCCTTGCGGTGGAACCAGTCCATCAGGGTTTGAGTCTAGACTTGGCACTGTGCTCGCATTTTCCTGGATTGGTTTCAGACTTTGTCTGGCAATGTTCATTCAGAGGGAGGGGACGTTCTCGTTGACAATGAGTCGCCTGTGGTTACTTCACTATTTTCAAGATGTTGTGTCAGCTCAATATCTTAGAGGTGCTCATATGGGTAGAGTGTGTGTTCATAGGGGTGGGCGTATGTGCATGTATGTGAGCACATGTGTTTGTACTATGTTTAAAAAATAATCTGATTTACACGCTGCTCTTTCCATTAGCTATTAGGATATCCTATTGAGAATTTAGAAATTAATGAATGGGGATAGAAAATTACTGGTTGGCTCCTTCCAGTTTTCCTGGCGGGCCCAACGAAAGTCATTATTGCAATTAACTTTCCCCTTTTAATATCCTCCGTCCACTCTTCAAGCACCTAAGAGCATCTCCAGCCGTTCAGCCCCCCAGAGCGTTTAAAAAGAGCCACCTAGGGGCGAGCCGGCGCTAGATTGGCCCCTGGGGTGACCTAGCTCCCAGTCGTCGGCCCACAGGTCGCCCCGGGTTCGGCGACGTTCCGTACAAAATATACGAAAACTCGGCGTTTTTTGCACGAACTCGGCGAAATTTCATTGAAATTTGTTCAAAAAACACGGACACATGCAAACTACGCCTTAACAACGCCTAAACCACGCCAAACTACCCCTAGCCGCCACCAACGTTGCTATCGCCGTCGCCTACATGCCGAGGAGCCTGTAGAAGCGGGTGTAGTCGCCGCCGTCATTGCGCGGCTAGCTTGGGCCGGCACCGTCCCTGCTGCAGCCCTGGCCCGGGTCGCCGAGGTGCGGTGGTGCGCTGAACGGCCCGGCCTCGCCCTCCTCGTCGCTGTCGAGGACGATGACGCCGCCCTCCTCACGACCACGGCGCCGGGCCTGGAGCTCCGCGTACGCCCGGCGTTGGCGGCATATCATCTCCCGGACGTAGTCCTCCTTCGCCCACTTGAGGGCGGACTCGTCATCGGGGGCCGCCATCTCAACGTGCTCCGGCTTCACCGGGAGCATCCCCGGCTCTGGCTTCGGCCGGACCAGGCGGCAGGATCTGTTGGAAATATGCCCTAGAGGCAATAATAAAAGCATTATTATTATATTTCCTTGTTCATGATAATTGTCTTTTATTCATGCTATAATTGTGTTATCCGGAAATCGTAATGCATGTGAGAATACATAGATACCAACATGTCCCTGGTAAGCCTCTAGTTGACTAGCTCGTTAATCAACAGATAGTCATGGTTTCCTGACTATGGACATTAGATGTCATTGATAACGAGATCACATCATTAGGAGAATGATGTGATGGACAAGACCCAATCCTAAACATAGCACAAGATCGTATAGTTCGTCTGCTAGAGTTTTTCCAATGTCGAGTATCTTTTCCTTAGACCATGAGATCGTGTAACTCCCGGATACCGTAGGAGTGCTTTGGGTGTACCAAACGTCACAACGTAACTGGGTGACTATAAAGGTATACTACGGGTATTTCCGAAAGTGTCTGTTGGGTTGACACGGATCAAGACTGGGATTTGTCACTCCGTATGACGGAGAGGTATCTCTGGGCCCACTCGGTAATGCATCATCATCATGAGCTCAAAGTGGCCAAGTGTCTGGTCATGGGATCATGCATTACGGTACGAGTAAAGTGACTTGCCGGTAACGAGATTGAATGAAGTATTGGGATACCGACGATCGAATCTCGGGCAAGTAACGTACCGATTGACAAAGGGAATTGTATACGGGGTTGCTTGAATCCTTGACATCGTGGTTCATCCGATGAGATCATCGAGGAGCATGTGGGAGCCAACATGGGTATCCAGATCCCACTGTTGGTTATTGACCGGAGAGCCGTCTCGGTCATGTCTACATGTCTCCCGAACCCGTAGGGTCTACACACTTAAGGTTCGGTGACGCTAGGGTTGTAGAGATATGAATATGCAGTAACTTGAAAGTTGTTCGGAGTCCCGGATGAGATCCCGGACGTCACGAGGAGTTTCGGAATGGTCTGGAGGTGAAGAATTATATATAGGAAGTGCAGTTTCAACCATCGGGAGAGTTTTGGGGGTCACCGGTATTGTACCGGGACCACCGGATGGGTCTCGGGGGTCCACCGGGTGGGGCCACCCATCCCAAAGGGCCCCATGGGCTGAAGTGGGGAGGGGAACCAGCCCATAGTGGGCTGGTGCGCCCCCTTGACCCACCCCCTGCGCCTAGGGTTGGAAACCCTAGGGCGGGGGGCGCCCCACTTGCCTTGGGGCCACTCCACCCTTGGCCGCCGCCCCCCTAGGAGATCCCATCTCCTAGGGTCGGCGCCCCCCCTTGGGGAGCCTATATAAAGGGGGGAGGGAGGGGCAGCCGCACCCTTGACTCTTGGCGCCTCCCTCTCCCCTGCTACACCTCTCCCTCTCGTAGAAGAACGGCGAAGCCCTGCTGCGGTGACTGCTGCATCCACCACCACGCTGTCGTGCTGCTGGATATTCATCAACCTCTCCTTCCCCCTTGCTGGATCAAGAAGGAGGAGACGTCACGATGACCGTACGTGTGTTGAACACGGAGGTGCCGTCCGTTCGGCGCTAGGATCTCCGATGATTTGGATCACGTCGAGTACGACTCCCTCATCCCTGTTCTTTGAACGCTTCCGCTCGCGATCTACAAAGGTATGTAGATGCATCCGATAACTCGTTGCTAGATGAATTCATAGATGGATCTTGGTGAAACCATAGAAATTTTTTTGTTTTCCGCAACGTTCTCCAACAGGATCCGCGCAGGGAGGACCGGGCACCCTCATTGATGACGAGGGCGCCGTTGCGGGTGCGGCGCCCGAGCGGCGTCTCCTCCGGCTCAGGTTTGACGGGGCAGAGTGTGGCCAGCGAGCCGGAGCCCGACGACGAGGACGACCCCGGCTCCATTCGCCGCGGCGTCTAGGAGCTACCACGACGGCGAGAGAAGGACGGCTACTGCGGGTACTCGAGGCGCGACACATTGTCGGTCTCGATGTGGTCGAGGACGGCCTTGAGGGTGCGGCCCGGAACGCCCCACCACTCGTGCCGCCCGTCGGCGTTGTGGCGGCCCCGCAGGATGATGCCGTTGGTGGAGGCGATCTGCTCCTCGCGGCGGCGCTGGAAGTACATCGCCCAGAGGCCGTGGCTGTCGACGGGGTAGCGCGGCTCGTGCCGCTTTTCATCCGTCAGGGACGAGCGAACGCGGGTGATCTCAGCCCGCCGCGCCGCCCCTTCGGGCACCGATGGCATCGGGACGCCGCCGGCGCTCAGGCTCCACGTCCCCGGCACCCGCATGTCCCGGGGCGCCGGTTACTCCGCCTCGTACAGCAGCCGCGCCTCCGCCTCTTGGAGGTGGCGGCGGCCGAAGCTGTTCGCCGCCGCGCCGCCGGTTGTGTACCTCTCGGCCATCTTTCTCGTCAACGGGAAGAGGGGAGAGTGCTGCTTTCTGCGCCGGAGAGGGAGGGGGGAATGAGAGCTGTGGCGTCCACCGGCAGGAAGGTCGCCTTTTATAGCCGTAGCTGGGCGGCGACAGGCTGCATGCTGGGCGACGCGTGGCTGGACGCGCGGCGCGGCGCGTTCACTGCGCTGCCTGTGAGGCATCAATGGAGGCTGACTGGCGCGGGAGCACGGTAGCCTTCACATTGATTCCCGCGGGAACCGAGGCGATGAGGGCGACGAAGCGGCGTGTCGCTTACTCAGCGGGCCCATCCGCTTTCGCGCCAAAACGTCTCGCCCCGGCACCCCTGGCCGCCCCCCAACGCGCCGGGTTCGGCTTAGATCCGTCGGCGTCAATTTCGGACCAAGCCGACGAAAAACGGGCTCCTGGAAACGCGACTGGGCCGATTTTTGGGCTCCGGCGCGGAAAAAACGCATAAAGAAGACCTGATGGGGGCACGGCTGGAGATGATCTAAGTTGCAATGCAACTCCTTGGACACACTATCCATCTAGTCGGAGGGACTATCTGTAATGGTTTTGAGTATAAATAAAGTTACATGTCTTTCATTTGTGAGGGAAAACTCAAAAGTACTACACAATTCATGGATCCAACGGCTATAGAGTCAACTGAAGCTAAATTAGTTTCTGATCTACTAAGAATTAGCAAATTCATCTTTTTGGTTTTTAGTCGTTTTACCTAGATTGAGATTTTGTCAAACTAGTCGGTTTCTGGTTTCAAATCACATACATTTCCACGTCAAGTCCATTTCAGTCTCATTAACATTTTCCTCTTATCCCTCCAGGAAATATTCTCACATAGAAAATGCAGTTAATGTTTCGTAGGACCTCTCCAAGATTATCTTTTTGGTTTTCAGTGTTTATATCTAGGCTGAGAATTTGTCAATAGTCGGTCCGTGGTTTCAAGTCACGTACAATTCCGTCTTAGTCTCATTAATTATTTCCTCTTATTCCTAAAGAATGTCGTATTCTCACAAAGAAAATATAGTTAATGTTCGATAGGACGGCTGTCCTAAAGTTGACCTCTCCGAGACTGAGAGCATTATCGCCACTAACCTACCACGAAACCTATGACCATAGATTATATTCCACCAGTATATATGTGACGAGTAAGTATGTGATTGAACAACGAAAAGTGATCCAATCGAGAGAGTTCAAGGCCCACCAGAACCATTGGAGAAAGCTCTGGAAATAGGTCGAGGGCCTCCCCTCTCTACATCCTGCCCCAAATCCCCAATTGCACAACCTTCGACCACCATTGTCGCGAAAGGGAGGGGCGGTGGATGATGTTGGCCGCCGAGCCGATATCTCGACTATTGTCATCGCCGGCCCCGGAACTGTGTGACGCACCACTGTGTTGGTGAGGAGCATCGCCACATATCAATCCCCGTCAGGGCCACCGACTAACGATCCCAAATTAGCCGCGCCTGCGGGCCACCACCATGCTGCAAAGAGAGAGAGAAGATCCCCTGCCACCACCATTGACGCAGCGAGCTGAGCTAGGCGGCGTGTTTTTGTGGTGGCGAGCACCGCTGGGGTGCAACAGGGGCCGCCCCTAAGCGCAAACAAACTTTCAAATCTTGGACCTAGTTGATACAACGTGTTGGCTTTTTACCAGAGATCAACTACACATTACGCATCTAAATAGCACAAACACACATAGAGTAGATCGATAACTTTTGACCGAAAGCTTGCCTCGTGTCTAGCTATTTTTTTTCCCGCAATGTGTCAAGACAGGAAGATACCATGAACGCCAATGCGACTCAGAAATTTCTATCTCTGGATCTTTTTCGGTCATTATACCCCGGCTGGGAATCCGTCAAACGACTCGATTTCAGGTTTCAAGTAAGTCACACTCTCACACGTCAATTCCGTCCCAATCCCAGTAACATGTACTGTATTTCCACACAGTAATAACATGAGAGTGTCGTATTCTCACAAAAAAAAAAGGAACTCCAACACGGTGACCATTTCGTTCGTTGCCATCCGTTTGAGTCACCGTGAACAAAAGTACTGGCACAATGCGTTGACTCATTTTCAAAACACGTCCATGCGGATCCATTTCGGGCCCAAATTTATGGCTAGAAATGCTCGGCGCGGACGCGAGGTGGACGCGCCGCGCGTCCTCTCGATGTCCATCATGTTCCCACATAGCAGCCGCCCAACTAACTCCCGCGTCTTTATTAATGACGACCGCCGACCGCGGGCCCACGCGCCAGTGACGCCAGTCGCCTTTTTTTAATCCGAGCGTGCGGTGGGGGCGCATCCTCATCCTCTTGCAGACGCCCATCCCCATGTAGCCACCCCTATGCTCCCCTGTCGCCGACAACCCTAACCACCATGGGCTTCTTCTCCGGCAAGAACAAGGGCAAGGCCCCCGCCGACCTTTTCCGTGCGCTCCCCCCGCCTCCGTCGGCGTCTTCCCGCTAGCCTCAGCAGCGGATTAGCGTCCCAGTGCACCAGGCGAAGTGGCACTGGGAGCACCGCATCCCCCTCCCTTATCCCGAAGTCACGTTGCTACATGACTTGCACTTGGATCCAGAGAGGATCCCAATGCCGACGGTGCCGCAGTCGGCGCGGGCCCATGCGGAAAAGGTGCGGCATCGATGGCGGCTGCTGACGCCGAAGCAGCGCCGCGACTCCGCTTACGCATCAAACTCCCCTGACTGGGAGTTCTGGTTCACGTTAGAGCATGAGAAGCAGGGTCGGCGCGGCATTCATGACATGCGGCCTGGCTCCTCGCCGCCGCCCCACGTCGTGCGCGACGAGGACCGGGAGGTGGCGCTGATGGCTGCCCTCCATAAAAGTGAGGAGGATGAGTGGCGCAAGGCGAAGGAAGAGGAGGCGGCGTACCAGACGCGCCTGTCGGGTGACTGGCCGGGGTTCTATCCGAGAGTGTGGGAGCAATTCCATCAGGGGCACCGGACGGCTGACGTCGAACTGCACACGGCGTGCATGTCTTCATGGCAACGTTAGAAAAACCACTCAACGCGAGCATTGGACTGGGCGTCCGTCGTCGTACGTGTATAAGTACACTCCCATGGCTTATGCTTACCCACCCGCGAGCACGTGAGTGACTGGGTCAGTCACAAGTGCAGTCGTGATCATGCTACACCTTCTTCCTTTCTCCCCTGAAGAATAACGAGTGGATTCATTCGGAAAAACGCAGAGATTTTGCAGTGCACTTGGTGTGTCCTTTGAGATTCTAATACATGAAGTATAAAAAAGAATTATGTGCAAAAAATAAGTATGATAACGAATTCTTTAGTGACACACGAACATTCTAATAATACATCTTGGGAGTTTTACTTTAATCAGCGTTACAACTCCATCTGCTTAGAGCATCTTCACTGGTTCGGCCCTCATCGCACCCGGCGAATGTGTTTTTGCGTTTGCCCTGACGGTTTTTTCACTCTGGGGACAATCGAGTTCCCAGCCGTGCCCCAGGTTTCGGCCCGAGACGTCCAAAAAAAATTCAAACTTGTCTTTCCCGCTGCCAAAAAAATTTCAAACTTATCTTTCCCGCTGCCAAAAATTCAAACTTGTCTTTCCCGCTGCCAAACGTACGTCTCCTTGGCCTTGGCGAGGGTGAGCCGGACCTCCCTCGACTTCTCGCACGACTCGATCCGGGAGAACAAGTGGAGGAACTTGAACTCTTGGTCGCTGCTGTCCTAGCGATACAAGTTTAACATCCGAACCATCTGCGAGCCGAAGAACAAGTGTCGGCGACGTACACGGCGAAAGAAGTGAGCCCGCGACTGGACATACCTGACCCTCGACGTTGGCGCCACTTTCCGGGCGAGCCGCGATCTCCTCGACAATCCCATGTCAGTTGTTGCACGCCGCCTAGATGATCGCCCAATGATTCGACATGGCCTTGTCACGCGCGCTCCATGTTGATGGTAGCGAAGTAGGGGTCTACCAGTTAGCACTTATCGAACGTCGACTTCATGTGTTTCCAGTACGTGTCAGTGTTCTGATTCGCGCTGGTGATCGGGTCGATGCTTACGGTCTTCCATGCTTCGGCGAGGCACTCGTCTTCCTTGAACGTCAACTTGACACGCGGCTCACCCAGCCTGGCATTGTCGCCCGCTTCTTTCTCCCTTTCCTCGCCGACGCCGGCGCTGACTCCATCTCCTTATCCTCTTCCTTCTCCCCTTCCTTGGCGTCGTCGAGCTCTTCGTCCATGTCGACGGCGGTGTCCACTGTTTCGTCTTGCGCGTGGAAGCCGGGGTGGGAGGCGGCGGCGATCGAGCCCCTCATGATGATCTCGTCCATGTCGGCGTCAGTCGCATCGGGGTTGCCAAAATGTGACGCCGATGCGTGTGCGAAGGCTACGGTACCCCGGCGCAAAGGCAGCGTCGGGAAGGTTGAGTACGCCGGCGGCGAGTAGCTGTACTGGGTGTGGAGGCCGGCGAACGCGGGGGAGAGAGTGCACTGGTCGGGGTTTAGGCTGGAGGGGGAGGCACATGGTGGCGCGCCATGCAGGAAGGTAATGTTGGGGTTGAAACCACCATGCACGTCGCAGTCGAAGTAGCCAGGAGAGGGCGCGTACCCCAGGGCGGCGGCGGCGAGAAGTTGGCCGACGATGCGACGCTCGGTTGGCTCCCCCACGTAGCTTGCGGGTCGTGGCCGGACGGATTCATCATCCCCGCATGAGACGCCTCCGCCGCCGCCGCTGACGCTGTGACGTCTGGTGTTGAGTTTGTTCTGCCGGTCGATGGTGACAGCCTGCCGGCGCTGAACCTACGCCCTCCACTTGGCGTTGGACACGCCCGGTGGTTTTGCCATCAGCGCCCTCGACTTCCTCTGCTTCGGCTGGGTGGAATCGGCAGCGGCAGTGCGGCAAGGCGCTGAATACTTCTTCGGCGGCATGGCAGCCGGATGGCAGGGCACGGGAGGAGAATGGCAGGAGCGGGGGGAGGGGGCAGAAGGGAGGAGCAATGAGGAAATG
>NC_041388.1:599044266-599063027 GCF_002162155.2 Triticum dicoccoides
AATGAGGAAATGGGGGGGGGGCAGAGGAAAAACGGGGGAAAAGGCTTGTCTGTCGCCGACAGAGTGGGCCCACGCGCCTTTTCGCTTCGGCCGGCACCCCTAGGCGCCTTCCGGGGCTGGATTCGCCGGCTATTATTTCGGCTCAAACCGGCGATAGACAAGGAATTAGGGGCACGACTGGGCCGATTTTTCGCCGCCAGTGCTAAAAAAGGCGTTCTGGGGGCCAGTTGGGGAGGGAGGAGGGCGAGTAGAGATGCTCATATTGTTGTTCTTTTGGTTGTGCATCTGAGTTAATTAGCACAATTCATCTTTTTGGTTTTTAGTCCTTATACCTAGCCTGAGAATTTGTCAAACTAGTCGGTTTCTAGTTTTAAGTCACGTACACTTCCACGTCAATTCAGTCTCACTCCCATTAACTAATTTTTTTTAGAAAGTATCATTAGCTATTTCCTCTTATTCCTACAGGGATGTCGTATTCTCACAAAGAGAATATGGTTAATGTTTTGTAGGACGACTGGGCTAAGTTGACCTCTCCAAGATTGTGAGAGTATTATCACCGCTAACCTACCACGAATATGACCATAGATTATAATCCACTAAGTATAGTAAATATGTAAATTGACCAACAAAAACCGATCCAACGGAAAGTCGAACTTGAATGTTTAGGACGCCGATAACACCCACACATATGGGTGTTAAGGAGTCTGCCCACATATTTTATGTGGTGTTTAAGGGGATCAGCCAACACGCCTACATGTGGGCAAAACAACTAGCGTTCACACGCTTATTTTTTTCCTTGCGGTCCCTCTCACACGTCTACGTGTGGGCAAAATTCATAACGCCCACACGACCTCTCTTAGCCACCTACCCCACGGTCCCACACGCCCCGCGTGACAGTTATCACACGTCCCCGCAGTTGCCATGGTCTGGACACTCTTCAATGTCCGTTTAACTGCAGTTGCCATGTCGCTGAACAACAGTTGCCATGTCGGACAACTACAGTTGCCATGGTTGCTCAACTGCAGTTGCCATCTCAGGTCAAGTGCCAGATGCCATTTTGAACAACTGCAGCTGTTGCCATATATGGTCTGATTTACTATAGTTGCCATGATTTGAAAACTTTAGAGGTTGCCACCTACTAACACTAAGCAGTTGCCATGTATGGTCTGGTTTACTACAGTTGCCATGATTTGAAAACCTTAGGAGTTGCCAACTACTAACACTAGACAGTTGTTGTGTAGCGCTACAAAGAGACATGGTAAAACAACATGTTCGAATAAAAAAGAGAGTTGCCATCTACTTACAAGCACACTAGGGAAGTTGCCGTGTACCCTGCGAAACACATGCCAACTGACATGTTCGGGTAAAAAAAAGAGAAAGTTGTCATATGCTTATAAGCACACTATGGCGTTGCCATGTACACTGTAAAACACATGGCAACTGACAGCTTGGGTGTAGGCGAGAAGACGGGTGTGTGGGCGAGATGACAAATGCCCACACACCAGCCCATGTGCGTGAGTAAAAACTAGCATGTGGGCGAACTGCTAAACGCCCACACACCGGCCCTTTCGTGTGGTGAAACAGACGTGTGGGTGACCGGATGAATACCCAGACACCAGCTCATTCCTACGTGGCACCACAAAAATGCCAAGATTCGTGCACCCACAAACGGGCGTGGACCCACGCGTGTGGGCGAGATGCAAACGCCCACACGTGTGGGCGTTAGTATTTCCGAATTTTTAACTCCAAAGCCGAGGTTCGAGCCAACATCTTCAACACTCACTGCCAACAACATGTCTGCTAGGTAGCGCCTTCTTCCTAACCAAATTCCTGCACCGAGAGACTTCAAGGCTCACCTAAGCCATTGGAGAGTGCACCGGAAATACGTTGAGGGCCTCGCCTCCCTACATCCTGCCCCAGTTGCACCACCTTCGATCACCATGGCCAAAAAAACCATCACCTTATCATCTTCTCTCTCCGACCATTGCCCCCTTCTCCTGGCAAATGATGACGGGCCTCGGCGACCTTGAAATTTCCGCTTCGAGAACTTTTGGACCAATATGCCGGGCTTTTCCCAGGTTGTCCATGATGCTTGGAATGAGCCCTCTCCACATCATGATCCTTACCGAAGGTTGTTCTAGAAACTAAAACGGACTAGTCAAAAGCTTCGTTCTTGGAGTAAAACCCTCTTCTCCAATGCCAAGATTCAGCTACATATGGCATTGGAGATCATCCTTCGCCTCGATGAGGCACAGGACGTGTGGATGCTTAGCCCCGAAGAAGCGGATATCCGGAAAAGGCTAAAGAAAAGAGTGGTGGGCCTTGCGGTCATGAAAAGAGCCAGAAAGAGACAAAGCTCCAGAATCACCAACATCAAAGAGGGAGATGCGAATACAAAAAAATTTCACCTTAGGGTAAATGTGAAGGAAATATGCCCTAGAGGCAATAATAATGTTATTATTTTATTTCCTTATATCATGATAAATGTTTATTATTCATGCTAGAATTGTATTATCCGGAAACATAATACTTGTGTGAATACATAGACAAACCAAACGTCACTAGTATGCCTCTACTTGACTAGCTCGTTAATCAAAGATGGTTATGTTTCCTAACCATAGACATGTATTGTCATTTGATTAATGGGATCACATCATTAGGAGAATGATGTGATTGACATGACCCATTCCATTAGCTTAGCACCCGATCGTTTAGTATGTTGTTATTGCTTTCTTCATGACTTATACATGTTCCTATGACTATGAGATTATGCAATTCCCGTTTACCGGAGGAACACTTTGTGTGCTACCAAACGTCTAAAACGTAACTGGGTGATTATAAATGAGCTCTACAGGTGTCTCCAAAGGTGAATGTTGGGTTGGCGTATTTCGAGATTAGGATTTGTCACTCCGATTGTCGGAGAGGTATCTCTGGGCCCTCTCGGTAATGCACATCACATAAGCCTTGCAAGCATTACAACTAATGAGTTAATTGCAAGATGATGTATTATGAAACGAGTAAAGAGCCTTGCCGACAACGAGATTGAACTAGGTATTGAGATACCGATGATCGAATCTCGGGCAAGTGACATACCGATGACAAAGGGAACAACGTATGTTGTTATGCGGTCTGACCGATAAAGATCTTCGTAGAATATGTAGGAGCCAATATGAGCATCCAGGTTCCGCTATTGGTTATTGACCGGAGATGTGTCTCGGTCATGTCTACATTGTTCTCGAACCCGTAGGGTCCGCACGCTTAAGGTTTCGATGATAGTTATATTATGAGTTTATGAGTTTTGATGTACCGAAGTTAGTTCGGAGTTCCGGATGTGATCACGGACATGACAAGGAGTCTCGAAATGGTCGAGACATAAAGATTGATATATTGGACGGCTATATTCGGACACCGGAAGTGTTCCGGGTGATTTCGGAGAAAATCGGAGAGTCGGAGGGTTACCGGAACCCCCGCCCCCCCCCGGGAGAAGTAATGGGCCATATGGGCCTTAGTGGAGAGAGAGAGGGGCAGACAAAGGTGGGCCGCGCGCCTCCTCCCCCCTGGTCCGAATTGGACTAGGAGAGGGGGGCGGCGCCCCCCTTTCCTTCTCCCTCCCCACTTCTTTCCCCCTCCTAGTAGGAGTCCTACTCCTCCTAGGAGGAGGACTCCTCCTTGGCGCGCCATAGGGGCCGACCGGCCTCCTCCCCTTGATCCTTTATATACGGGGGCAGGGGCACCCCTAGACACACAAGTTGATCCATGTGATCATATTCTTAGTCGTGTGCGGTGCCCATTCCACGATAATCCTCGATAATATTGTAGCGGTGCTTAGACGAAGCCCTGCGATGATAGTACATCAAGATCGTCACCACGCCGTCGTGCTGACGAAACTCTTCCCCAACACTTTGCTGGATCGGAGTCCGGGGATCGTCATCGAGCTGAACGTGTGCTAGAACTCGGAGGTGTCGTAGTTTCGGTGCTTGATCGGTCGGGCAGTGAAGACGTACGACTACATCAACCGCGTTGTCATAACGCTTCCGCTGTCGGTCTACAAGGGTACGTAGATCACACTCTCCCCTCGTTGCTATGCATCACCATGATCTTGCGTGTGCGTAGGAATTTTTTTGAAATTACTACGTTTCCCAACAGTGGTATCAGAGCCTAGGTTTTATGTGTTGATATTATATGCACGAGTAGAACACAAGTGAGTTGTGGGCGATATAAGTCATACTGCTTACCAGCATGTCATACTTTGGTTCGGCGGTATTGTTGGACGAAGCGGCCCGGACCGACATTACACGTACGCTTACGCCAGACCGGTTCTCCCGACGTGCTTTGCACAAAGGTGGCTAGCGGGTGACAGTTTCTCCAACTTTAGTTGAACCGAGTGTGGCTACGCCTGGTCCTTGCGAAGGTTAAAACATCACCAACTTGACAAACTATCGTTGTGGTTTTGATGCGTAGGTAAGATTGGTTCTTGCTTAAGCCCGTAGCAGCCACGTAAAACTTGCAACAACAAAGTAGAGGACGTCTAACTTGTTTTTGCAAGGCATGTTGTGATGTGATATGGTCAAGACATGATGCTAAATTTTATTGTATGAGATGATCATGTTTTGTAACCAAGTTATCGGCAACTGACAGGAGCCATATGGTTGTCGCTTTATTGTATGCAATGCAATTGCGTTGTAATGCTTTACTTTATCACTAAGCGGTAGCAATAATCATGGAAGCATAAGATTGGCGAGACGACAACGATGCTACGATGGTGATCAAGGTGTCGCGCCGGTGACGATGGTGATCACGACGGTGCTTCGAAGATGGAGATCACAAGCACAAGATGATGATGGCCATATCATATCACTTATATTGATTGCATGTGATGTTTATCTTTTATGCATCTTATCTTGCTTTGGTTGACGGTAGCATTTTAAGATGATCTCTCACTAATTATCAAGATGTGTTCTCCCTGAGTATGCACCGTTGCGAAATTTCTTCGTGTTGAGACACCACGTGATGATCGGGTGTGATAGGCTCTACATTCAAATACAACGGGTGCAAAACAGTTGCACACGCAGAATACTCAGGTTATACTTGACGAGCCAAGCATATACAGATATGGCCTCAGAACACAGAGACCGAAAGGTCAAGCATGAATCATATAGTAGATATGATCAACATAGGGATGTTCACCAATGAAACTACTCCATCTCACGTGATGATCGGACATGGTTTAGTTGATTTGGATCACGTAATCACTTAGAGGATTAGAGGGATGTCTATCTAAGTGGGAGTTCTTTAGTAATATGATTAATTGAACCTAAATTTATCATGAACTTAGTACCTGATAGTATCTTGCTTGTTTATGTTTGATTGTAGATAGATGGCCCGTGCTGTTGTTCCGTTGAATTTTAATGCGTTCCTTGAGAAAGCAAAGTTGAAAGATGATGGTAGCAATTACACGGACTGGGTCCATAACTTGAGGATTATCCTCATTGCTGCACAGAAGAATTACGTCCTGGAAGCACCGCTGGGTGCCAGGCCTGCTGCTGGAGCAACACCAGATGTTGTGAACGTCTGGCAGAGCAAAGCTGATGACTACTCGATAGTTCAGTGTGCCATGCTTTACGACTTAGAATCGGGACTTCAACGATGTTTTGAACGTCATGGAGTATATGAGATGTTCTAGGAGTTGAAGTTAATATTTCAAGCAAATGCACGGGTTGAGAGATATGAAGTCTCCAATAAGTTCTATAGCTGCAAGATGGAGGAGAACAGTTCTGTCAGTGAGCATATACTCAAAATGTATGGGTATAATAATCAATTCAACTGGGAGTTAATCTTCCAGATGATTGCGTCATTGACAGAATTCTCCAATCACTGCCACCAAGCTGCAAGAGCTTCGTGATGAACTATAATATGCAAGGGATGAATAAGACTATTCCCGATCTCTTCGCAATGCTGAAAGCTGCGGAGGTAGAAATCAAGAAGGAGCATCAAGTGTTGATGGTTAACAAGACCACTAGTTTCAAGAAAAAAGGCAAAGGGAAGAAGAAGGGGAACTTCAAAAAGAACAGCAAGCAAGTTGCTACTCAAGAGAAGAAACACAAACCTGGACCTAAGCCTGAAATTGAGTGCTTCTACTGCAAGCAGACTGGTCACTGGAAGCGGAACTGCCCCAAGTATTTGGCGGATAAGAAGGATGGCAAGGTGAACAAAGGTATATGTGATATACATGTTATTGATGTGTACCTTACTAATGCTCGCAGTAGCACCTGGGTATTTGATACTGGTTTTGTTGCTAATATTTGCAACTCGAAACAGGGACTACGGATTTAGCGAAGACTGGCTAAGGACGAGGTGACGATGCGCGTGGGAAATGGTTCCAAAGTCGATGTGATCGTAGTCGGCACGCTACCTCTACATCTACCTTCGGGATTAGTACTAGACCTAAATAATTGTTATTTGGTGCCAGCGTTAAGCATGAACATTATATCTGGATCTTGTTTGATGCGAGACGGTTATTCATTTAAATCAGAGAATAATGGTTGTTCTATTTATATGAGTAATATCTTTTATGGTCATGCACCCTTAAAGAGTGGTCTATTCTTATTAAATCTCGATAGTAGTGACACACATATTCATAATGTTGAAGCCAAAAGATGCAGAGTTGATAATGATAGTGCAACTTATTTGTGGCACTGCCGTTTGGGTCATATCGGTGTAAAGCGCATGAAGAAACTCCATACTGATGGGCTTTGGGAACCACTTTATTATGAATCGCTTGGTACTTGCGAACTGTGCCTTATGGGTAAGATGACAAAAACACCGTTCTCCGGTACTATGGAGAGAGCAACAGATTTGTTGAAAATCATACATACAGATGTATGTGGTCCAATGAATGTTGAGGCTCGTGGCGGATATCGTTATTTTCTCACCTTCACAGATGACTTAAGCAAATATGGGTATATCTACTTAATGAAATATAAGTCTGAAACATTTGAAAAGTTCAAAGAATTTCAGAGTGAAGTTGAAAATCATCGTAACAAGAAAATAAAATTCCTACGATCTGATCGTGGAGGAGAATATTTGAGTTACGAGTTTGGTGTACATTTGAAACAATGTGGAATAGTTTCGCAACTCATGCCACCCGGAACACCACAGCGTAATGGTGTGTCCGAACGTTGTAATCGTACTTTACTAGATATGGTGCGATTTATGATGTCTCTTACTGATTTACCGCTATCGTTTTGGGGATATGCTCTAGAGACGGTCGCATTCACGTTAAATAGGGCACCATCAAAATCCGTTGAGACGACGCCTTATGAACTGTGGTTTGGCAAGAAACCAAAGTTGTCGTTTCTAAAAGTTTGGGGCTGCGATGCTTATGTGAAAAAGCTTCAACCTGATAAGCTCGAACCCAAATCGGAGAAATGTGTCTTCATAGGATATCCAAAGGAAACTATTGGATACACCTTCTATCACAGATCCGAAGGCAAGACTTTTGTTGCTAAATTCGGAAACTTTCTAGAGAAGGAGTTTCTCTCGAAAGAAGTGAGTGGGAGGAAAGTAGAACTTGATGAGGTAACTGTACCTGTTCCCTTATTGGAAAGTAGTACATCACAGAAACCAGTTTCTATGACACCTACACCAATTAGTGAGGAAGCTAATGATAATGATCATGAAACTTCAGAACAAGATACTACTGAACCCCGTAGATCAATCCGAGTAAGATCCGCGCCAGAGTGGTACGGTAATCCTGTTCTGGAAGTCATGCTCCTAGATCATGATGAACCTACGAACTATGAAGAAGCGATGGTGAGCCCAGATTCCGCAAAATGGCTTGAAGCCATGAAATCTGAGATGTGATCCATGTATGAGAACAAAGTATGGACTTTGGTTGACTTGCCCAATGATCGGCAAGCAATTGAGAATAAATGGATCTTCAAGAAGAAGACTGACGCTGACGGTAATGTTACTGTCTACAAAGCTCGACTTGTCGCAAAAGGTTTTCGGCAAGTTCAAGGGATTGACTACGATGAGACCTTCTCTCCCGTAGCGATGCTTAAGTTTGTCCGAATCATGTTAGCAATTGCCGCATTTTATGATTATGAAATTTGGCAAATGGATGTCAAAACTGCATTCCTGAATGGATTTCTGCAAGAAGAGTTGTATATGATGCAGCCGGAGGGTTTTGTCGATCCAAAGGGAGCTAACAAAGTGTGCAAGCTCCAGCGATCCATTTATGGACTGGTGCAAGCCTCTCGGAGTTGGAAGAAACGCTTTGATAGTGTGATCAAAGCATTTGGTTTTATACAGACTTTTGGAGAAGCCTGTATTTATAAGAAAGTGAGTGGGAGCTCTGTAGCATTTCTGATATTATATGTAGATGACATATTACTAATCGAAAATGATATAGAATTTCTGGATAGCATAAAAGGATACTTGAATAAAAATTTTCAATGAAAGACCTCGGTGAACATGCCTACATATTGGGCATCAAGATCTATAGAGACAGATCGAGACGCTTAATTGGACTTTCACAAAGCACATACCTTGACAAAGTTTTGAAAAAGTTCAAAATGGATCAAGCAAAGAAAGGATTCTTGCCTGTGTTACAAGGTGTGAAATTGAGTAAGACTCAAAGTCCGACGAATGCAGAAGATAGAGAGAAAATGAAAGATGTTCCCTATGCTTCAGCCATAGGCTCTATCATGTATGCAATGCTGTGTACCAGACCTGATGTGTGTCTTGCTATAAGTCTAGCAGGGAGGTACCAAAGTAATTCAGGAGTGGATCACTGGACAGCGGTCAAGAACATCCTGAAATACCTGAAAAGGACTAAGGATATGTTTCTCATATATGGAGGTGACAAAGAGCTCATCGTAAATGGTTACGTTGATGCAAGCTTTCACACTGATCCGGACGATTCTAAATCGCATACCGGATACGTGTTTACGTTGAACGGTGGAGCAGTTAGTTGGTGCAGTTCTAAACAAAGCGTTGTGGCGGGATCTACATGTGAAGCGGAGTACATAGCTGCTTCGGAAGCAGCAAACGAAGGAGTCTAGATGAAGGAGTTCATATCCGATCTAGGTGTCATACCTAGTGCATCGGGTCCAATGAAAATCTTTTGTGACAATACTGGTGCAATTGCCTTGGCAAAGGAATCCAGATTTCACAAGAGAACCAAGCACATCAAGAGACGCTTCAATTCCATCCGGGATCTAGTCCAGGTGGGAGACATAGAGATTTGCAAGATACATATGGATCTGAATGTAGCAGACCTGTTGACTAAGCCTCTTCCACGAGCAAAACATGATCAGCACCAAAGCTCCATGGGTGTTAGAATCATTACTGTGTAATCTAGATTATTGACTCTAGTGCAAGTGGGAGACTAAAGGAAATATGCCCTAGAGGCAATAATAATGTTATTATTTTATTTCCTTATATCATAATAAATGTTTATTATTCATGCTAGAATTGTATTATCCGGAAACATAATACTTGTGTGAATACATAGACAAACCAAACGTCACTAGTATGCCTCTACTTGACTAGCTCGTTAATCGAAGATGGTTATGTTTCCTAACCATAGACATGTGTTGTCATTTGATTAATGGGATCACATCATTAGGAGAATGATGTGATTGACATGACCCATTCCATTAGCTTAGCACCCGATCGTTTAGTATGTTGCTATTGCTTTCTTCATGACTTATACATGTTCCTATGACTATGAGATTATGCAACTCCCGTTTACCGGAGGAACACTTTGTGTGCTACCAAACGTCACAACGTAACTGGGTGATTATAAATGAGCTCTACAGGTGTCTCCAAAGGTGAATGCTGGGTTGGCGTATTTCGAGATTAGGATTTGTCACTCCGATTGTCGGAGAGGTATCTCTGGGCCCTCTCGGTAACGCACATCACATAAGCCTTGCAAGCATTACAACTAATGAGTTAGTTGCAAGATGATGTATTACGAAACGAGTAAAGAGACTTGCCGGTAACGAGATTGAACTAGGTATTGAGATACCGATGATCGAATCTCGGGCAAGTAACATACCGATGACAAAGGGAACAACGTATGTTGTTATGCGGCCTGACCGATAAAGATCTTCGTAGAATATGTAGGAGCCAATATGAGAATCCAGGTTCCGCTATTGGTTATTGACCGGAGACGTGTCTCGGTCATGTCTACATTGTTCTCGAACCCGTAGGGTCCGCATGCTTAAGGTTTCGATGACAGTTATATTATGAGTTTATGAGTTTTGATGTACCGAAGTTAGTTCGGAGTCCCGGATGTGATCACGGACATGACGAGGAGTCTCGAAATGGTCGAGACATAAAGATTGATATATTGGACGGCTATATTCGGACACTGGAAGTGTTCCGGGTGATTTCGGAGAAAACCGGAGAGCCGGAGGGTTACCGAAACCCCCCGGGAGAAGTAATGGGCCATATGGGCCTTAGTGGAGAGAGAGAGGGGCAGCCAATGGTGCGCCGCGCACCTCCTCCCCCCTGGTCCGAATTGGACTAGGAGAGGGGGGGCGGCGCCCCCCTTTCCTTCTCCCTCCCCACTTCTTTCCCCCTCCTAGTAGGAGTCCTACTCCTACTAGGAGGAGGACTCCTCCTTGGCGCGCCATAGGGCTCGGCCGGCCTCCTCCCCTTGATCCTTTATATACGGGGGCAGGGGGCACCCCTAGACACACAAGTTGATCCACATGATCATATTCTTAGCCGTGTGCGGTGCCCCCTTCCACGATAATCCTCGATAATATTGTAGCGGTGCTTAGGCGAAGCCCTGCGACGATAGTACATCAAGATCGTCACCACGCCGTCGTGCTGACGAAACTCTTCCCCAACACTTTGCTGGATCGGAGTCCGGGGATCGTCATCGAGCTGAACGTGTGCTAGAACTCGGAGGTGTCGTAGTTTCGGTGCTTGATCGGTCGGGCCGTGAAGACGTACGACTACATCAACCGCGTTGTCATAACACTTCCGCTGTCGGTCTACAAGGGTACGTAGATCACACTCTCCCCTCGTTGCCATGCATCACCATGATCTTGCGTGTGCGTAGGAATTTTTTTGAAATTACTACATTTCCCAACAAAATGGTCGGCGGAGGAAAAATCTTATACACCGCCTCAAGCAAGGCAATGGCTGGGTGACGGATCATGATCAAAAAAATGTATCGTCCACTCTCATTTCACTGATCTTATGAAAACGGGTACCCCGCATACAAAGACCATCAATTGGTCTGCCATCCCCCGTGCTGACCATGACCTCACAGCGCTTGGTGATGCTATTACGGAGGATGAAGTCAAGGCTGCGGTCTTCGCCCTTCCTAGTGACAAAGCCCCGGGGCCGGATGGATTCACCGGAAAATTCTTCAAGACCTGCTGGGACCTTATCAAGGAAGACATCATGCTTGTGATCAATAACTTCTCCACCCTCTAGGCCCGAAACTTGCACTGGCTCAACTCTGCGAATATTGCCCTCGTTCCTAAGAAGGATGGTGCGGAAGAGATCTCGGACTTTAGACCAATTAGCCTGATCCATGCTGTGGCAAAGCTCATTGCCAAGATCCTTGCTTCTAGGCAGGCTCCCCACATGAATGACATCGTATCCATTGCACAGAATGCGTTCATCAAGAGAAGAAGCATACACGACAATTTCTTATACGTGCGGAATTTGGCCAGAAAATTTTACCACACAAAAAAGCCCATGCTTCTCTTCAAGCTTGACATCAAGAAGGCTTTTGACTCTGTGAGATGGGATTACCTTTTGGAGATGCTGAGTCATCATGGCTTCCCTGCACGTTTCCACGACTAGGTCTCGGCGCTTCTTTCTTCGGCGCCATCGCGAGTCTTGCTCAATGGTATTGCTGGAGATCCTATCAAGCATGGTCAGGGCCTCAGACAGGGTGACCCTTTATCCCCTTTACTCTTCGTGCTTGCCATCGACCCGCTGCACCATATCGTCAACAAGGACACGGCTCAGGGGATGCTACAACCCCTTCCTGGGAGGCACACAGAGATTCGTGCCTCTCTTTATGCCGACGATGCTGCTGTTTTTTGTGCCCCTGTTAAGGAGGATGTCCAATTCCTGGCCACCATGCTTGCTTCCTTCGGTGAATCCACCGGTCTATCCACTAATTGCGCAAAGAGTATTGTTGCCCCCATCAGATGCGGTAGTGTGGACCTCGACGATATTCTTCATTCCTTCCCGGCAGGTCGCTCCAACTTCCCTGTTCGTTACCTTGGTCTCCCTCTCGCAATCAAAAGGCTAAAGAGGAATCATCTCCAACTCTTGGAAGACAAGGCAGCCGGCAAATTGGTGCCTTGGAAAGGCAAGAATGTGGCTATCTCGGGTCGCATGACTTTGGTCAAGGCAGTCCTTACTGCAGTGGCCATCTATCATATCACACCACTGGACCTTCCGGGGGAGGTTCTCAAGACAATTGACAAACTGAGGCGGGCCTATCTTTGGGCTGGAACGGACAAAGTGACAGGTGGAAAATGCAAAGTCAACTGGGAGCTGGTGTGCAAACCGAAAGAGTATGGAGGTCTTGGCATTTTGCACCTTGGAAAGTTCGCAACTGCTCTCCGGCTGAGGTGGTTGTGGCTAGACTGGGACGACCCGCCAAGGGCGTGGTGCGGGCTGGGCACGCCTTGCATGAAACAGGATCATGATCTCTTCACGGCTGCGACCAAGGTGACGGTTGGTGATGGAAATAAAGCAAAATTTTGGGCCTCTTCTTGGCTGGAGGGGCTCAGACCAAAAGATATTGCCCCAAAGATTTTTGAGATATCACTCAGAAAAGGTTGCACTGTTGCTACTGCCTTAAGGGATGGGAGCTGGATAACTCAAATTGACACTCAAAGCGGCCTCACGCTTGTGCACCTCCAGCAATTCACGGCCCTATGGGAGAAGCTTGCAAGTGTTGTCATCCAGCCGGGCGTCAAGGATACCATTATGTGGAAGCTTGCCAACGATGGAATCTACTCTACTAAGACCGCTTATATGGCGCAGTTCTCTGGACTATATCGTTCAAGCTTGCAGGTTTCGGTTTGGAAGGCTTGGGCCCCTCCCAAATGCAAATTCTTTGCCTGGCTTGTCAATCAAAACAGGATTTGGACCGCGGACAGGCTTCAACGCAGAGGATGGCCAAACTGCGACCGCTGCCCTCTGTGCAAGCAAGTACAAGAATCAGCGGCTCACCTCCTTTTCCGATGCAGGTTCTCTATCCGTATTTGGAATGAGGTGTTCGCCTGGCTCGGTATGCATATCCCCACGGCTCTCTGGCACCGGTTTGGCACGGTGAAAGCTTGGTGGGATGAGGTCCTCACTTCCAATGCTCATCCAGTTAAAGCCTTGTCTTCTGCATTACTTTTTGTGGGATGGGAAATCTGGAAGGAAAGAAATGCGCACGTTTTCAGAAACAAGGCGGCACCGGTGGAGGTCGTCTTGCGAAACATCAAAGAGGAAATGTCGCTTTGGGCCATTGCGGGTGCCAAGCACTTGAGTAATGTAATGCCGCGAGAGTAATACGTCTAGTGTTTGCCGCTTGGCGGCGTGTGTGTATCAAAATCCTCTTCTTAATTAATGGAAATGGCAAAAATTTTGCCTTGTTTCAAAAAAAAAAACATGGCCGAAAAAGGGAGGGACGCTGGATGAAGGATCTACCACTTCACTCACCTCATCCATGCTAAGATGCATATTTTGACCGCCAAGCCCAGAACTCGGCTAATGTCATCGTCAGTCCCAGAACTGTTTGACGCACCATCGTCTTCTATCGTGTCGGTGAGGAGCATTACCACATAACAATCCGCCAAGGCTGCCTCCCGGGCAACGATCCCGTGTAGCCACGCTGGCTGGGGCCACCACCACGTTGCAAAGAGAGAGAAATCCCATGGCACCCCAGTGTGATTGGGCGGGCTTAGCTTGCTAACGTGTTTTTGTGGTGGCTAGCACCTTTGAGGGGGTCTTCTCCGGAAAAGAATTCTATGAGACGAGGTCTCACGCGAGACCCATCCTGATGGATGACACGTGACATTCACAAATCACAAAACACCCCCACCCCCATTTAAAATCAGGGGAGGAGAAAGATTAGATGCTTTGTGATTTGTAAATGCCACGTGTCATTCACCAGGACGGATCTCACCTGCTAACCATGAGACCTGCTCTCATATAATTTTTTTCCGTCCCCTCCTATGCACAAGAAAATTTTCAAACCTTGGACCTAGTTGCTACAACGTCTTGGCTGTTTACCCCAGATCAACTACACATTGCATACATGTAAATATCACAAACACAGAGATCAAAAACTTGGACCGAAGGCATGTCTCGTATATTTCTAATTTTTCTCCCGCAATGTGTGAAGACAGAGATACCATGTATGCACATATGCGAATGTGACTCAGAAACTTCTATCTCTCACAACTTTTCGGTCATTATACCCTGGCTGGGAATTTTTCAAACGAGTCATTTTCTGATTTCAAGTCCGTCTCAGTCTCGGTAACTAGTATTTTCACAAAGTGTATTCGAAGAGTACGCACTTACATACATTCCCATGGCCCATGGTTATCCAAAGACGAGCACGTGAGCGACTGGGTCGTCAGTCACGAGTTCAGTCATGCTGCACCTTCTTCCTTAGTCCTCCGAAGAACAAAGATTGGACTCGTTCTGAGAAACCATCATTAAATGAGTAGCAGCTGCAGCTACTTGTAAACGGAGTACTCTATAAGTAAGCAGGTTTTCGCTGCAAATTAAGCCAAGCAAAACCACTCGCGCTCAGTACTAGCTACTGCCCGGAAGAAAAGAAGAAGCTCGAGTTCCGGTGGTGTCGATCATAGCAAGGCTTGCTGCTGCCACCTCTAGACCTTTAGCTAGCTAGCTAGCTAGCTTAGGTCGATCAAGCGCGCGCATCGTATTGGCCGATGGGTAAGCTTTTAAACTCCGCCGACGACCTCGACCGCTTCGACCTCCATGGGCCGAAGGATCTGATGGACCTCGACGAGATTGACTGGTACGTACGTATGTATGTTCTCTACATGCACAAGCCCGATTTATGTATGGTGCTCGCGCCACGACCCACGAGTCTCTCTCGAGTATGTATGTATGTACTCCTATATGTACGTGGCTGCCAGTTATTTAGCGTTGTATATATGATCTCGAACGTGGTTGGCGCTGTCGTCTCTCCTCCACTTTTGTTTCTTCCGGGGGATCTTCCTCTTGAGAAGTGGTAGCTTGGTCGCCGGGGGTTTGCTCTTAGTTTGTCTTGAAAATAAAACTTTTCAATTCTGCTGCAGTAGCTTGTTCTTAGGTGAACCGCGTGATTTCTTTCATGGAAATCCAAAGGGGAGGCACTGCATGCCTAGGTTGATTTCTCCCTCCCTTTATATATATCACAGGGCCAAGGAGGAGCACCGCCGCCGCGTCGCCGCCTGCCTCGTCAAAGGCGTTTACGTCCACGAGAACGACAGAGCGGAGCGCAGGGCGGTTAAGCTGGCGCCGGCGTGGTGGGAAAGCTTTGGCTTCCACCTAAAGAAAGAACTCAGAGAGCCGATATACTCCGCCATCGTCGGTGTTGTATTCGACACCATCTACGGTGCCATCTTCGAGTACAGCCCCAGCGCGCCCGGCGACCGGTGCGCTCCACGGTATGTCGTCGCCTTCAGGGGCACAAAGCCGGGGAGTATTCGAGACTACTACCTTGACTTGAAAATAGTGATCAACAAACTGAAGAAACGCACGCGCTGCGTGCAAGCGTGCGCTACGATCGAGGGACTTATGATGGAGGAGGGCCAAGACAGCTGCATCTGGCTCGCCGGGCACTCTCTCGGAGCGGCTGTGGCGCTGGTCGTGGGACGGTACATGATGGTGCAGGAGAAGCCGCCAAACCTCCCGACCTTCCTCTTCAATCCACTGCACGTCTCATTTATAACGTCGATCAACTTGCTGAAGCTGGACCCGGTGGCGAAGGAGAGAGTGCACCGGGTGGGTAACATCTTAAGGGAGGGTGCTGCAAAGGTCTTGCGCTCCCATCGGGAGCGCATGGACAACTTGTTCCAGCGGCTTTCCCCTTGGGTGCCGAATCTGTACGTGCACAAGAAGGACCCCATCTGCCAGGGCTTCATCGACTACTTCGAGCAGCGGCAGAAGTTCATGGAAGGCTCCCACCGTGTTGGCACAACGTTCGCGGCACTCTCTCTCCGTGACGGGTTCTGGCACCTGATTGACAAGGACAAGGACCGGCCGCAACTCCTGCCATCGGCGAAGCTGTGGAAAAGCTGTCTCGACCACGATCCGCACGGTCTCCAGCAGTGGTGGAAACAGGACAGCTTGGAGGCCAAGCATTATAGCTACCCTGTGCCTCAAGCACAAACTGCTTCTACCTCTATGCCGGCTTAGCTGTTGCTCCTGGTCGAAGTCAGTTTATCTCTTATTTTTTCGAATAAATGAAGTTCGTCATCGTAACGTTTTCTTGTTATTAAACCACAGGAACCTGGTGATACCAGGGACCAATTTAGAAATAGAGAATTGTAAACTTCTCTTTGGTTATAAGTTTTTTCCATTTTTCCATTTTTATGTTGTCGTGTAAAATTTTGATTTGTAAATCTGTTCTTCTAGCTTGGGTTCAATGCTTCTAGCCTCACTACAAGCTCTACGTTTTTCGGCATATAATGTGTTGAAGCTGACAGAAATTTTCTCCTCGTCCTGCTAATTAACATGAGGTTGGATGGGATTCAACATCTGTATTTTGATCACAATTGAGTTCACAAAAAAAATCTATTTCTAATCAAACAAAATAGAGAATTAGGATCCATTCTTGATCCCAACAATATTCATACATTCATAATCAAACAAAAATAATCATAATAGTTTTTTTTAAACGGGCAAAAGATTTGCCACGTATATTAATTAAGAGAGAATAGAGTTTGTGTTACAAACACCCCTTAACAATACAGGGAAGAATCACTCTCCCGGCATGATGGACACTAGTTTTTTAGCTCCGGCGGCGACCCAGAACGAAGCCTCCCTTTTGATGTTGTCGAGGAGAATCATAGGCGGAGCAGCCTTGTTGCGGAATACGCGGGCGTTTCGCTCGTTCCAGATCGTCCATGTGGTGAGCATGGTGAGCGAGGCCATGGCCTTCCGGTTGGGGACGGAAGCATCGGTCAACCCAAGCCACCAATCTAAGGTGGAATGTCTCAGGGGCCAAGTGGAGGTATTACGTGAATGAGCTGCAGCCACGCCTTGATCAAGCCCCATAGTCGGATGGTAAAACGGCATTTGAAGAAGAGATGGTCAACCGATTCACGCGCACGCATGCATAAGGGGCACGAGCCACAGTTTGGCCAACCGCGCTTGGCCAATCGATCCGCGGTCCAGACTCTATTTTGGATGACCAGCCAGGCAAAGAACTTGACCTTGGGTGGAGCCCAGATTTTCCACACTGCATGCTTCAAGGGAGAACGAATGAGGCCAAGAAATTGTGCTTTGTAGGCGGACTCCGCCGTGTAGAGGCCACTAGTAGAATGCTTCCAAACAATGTCGTCGTCAATATCCTCCTGTAGGTGGAAGTCCCGGATGGTGGCCCAAAGCTCGAGAAATTGCCTGAAGTGCTCTATAGTGAAACTGGACGACAAGTTGATCTTTTTAACCCAAGCACTATCCTTTAGCGCTTCCCGCACCTTCCAATTCTTCCTCGTCGATGCCGCGTAGATGAGAGGGGCCATGTCCATAGGTTTGCGGTTGTGCACCCATGGAGAGTCCCAAAAGGGGGTGCGCGCGCCATTGCCCACGATAATAGTTGAGGAGGCATAGAAGAAGTTGTAGTCTACGTCATCGCACGGGTTGCCCATGCCAACCCACATCTTAGTTGGCTCCTTCCACTGAAACCAAATCCAGCGAAGCCTAAGCACCCTAGCAAATTTCTCCGTGTTTAGCACTCCAAGACCCCCATTGGCGACTGGGCGGCAAACGATGTCCCAATTAACCTTGCATTTGGCCCCGGTGGTCTTGTCCGTTCCTTCCCAAAGGAACGCTCGCTCAAGCTTGTTGAGATTTTTGAGGGTGCTTGGAGGGACGACGAGCGTAGTGATGAAGTAGATGGCTTGGGAGGCAAGCACCGACTTGACCAAGGAGGTGCGTCCCATGTTGGGAAACGTAGTAATTTCAAAAAAATTCCTACGCACACGCAAGATCATGGTGATGCATAGCAACGAGAGGGGAGAGTGTTGTCTACGTACCCTCGTAGACCGAAGCGAAAGCGTTGACGCAACGTAGAGGAAGTAGTCGTACGTCTTCCCGGTCCAACCGATCCAAGCACCGTTACTCCGGCACCTCCGAGTTCTTGGCACACGTTCAGCTCGATGACGCTCCCCGGGCTCCGATCCAGCAAAGCTTCGGGGAGGAGTTCCGTCATCACGATGGCGTGGTGACGATCTTGATGTTCAACCGTCGCAGGGCTTCGCCTAAGCACTGCTACAATATGACCGAGGTGGAATATGGTGGAGGGGGGCACCGCACACGGCTAAGGAACGATCATGAAGATCAACTTGTGTGTCCATGGGGTGCCCCCTGCCCCCGTATATAAAGGAGTGGAGGAGGGGAGGGCCGGCCCTCTCTATGGCGCGCCCTAGGGGAGTCCTACTCCCATCGGGAGTAGGATTCCCCCTTTCCTAGTCCAACTAGGAGTCCTTCCATGTAGTAGGAGTAGGACACAAGGAAGGGGAAGGGAGAAGGGAAGGAAGGAG
>NC_041388.1:599063463-599138851 GCF_002162155.2 Triticum dicoccoides
GGGGGGGGGGGGGGCCTGCCCTAGGCAGCCCCTCTCTCTTTCCCGTATGGCCCAATAAGGCCCAATACTTCTCCCGGCGAATTCCCGTAACTCTCCGGTACTCCGAAAAATACCCGAACCACTCGGAACCTTTCCGATGTCCGAATATAGTCGTCCAATATATCGATCTTTACGTCTCGACCATTTCGAGACTCCTCGTCATGTCCCCGATCTCATCCGGGACTCCGAACTCCTTCGGTACATCAAAACTCATAAACTCATAATATAACTGTCATCGAAACCTTAAGCGTGCGGACCCTACGGTTCGAGAACAATGTAGACATGACCGAGACATGTCTCCGGTCAATAACCAATAGCGGAACCTGGATGCTCATATTGGCTCCTACATATTCTACGAAGATCTTTATCGGTCAGACTGCATAACAACATACGTTGTTCCCTTTGTCATCGGTATGTTACTTGCCCGAGATTCGGTCGTCGGTATCTCAATACCTAGTTCAATCTCGTTACCGGCAAGTCTCTTTACTCGTTCCGTAATACATCATCTCGCAACTAACTCATTAGTTGCAATGCTTGCACGGCTTATGTGATGTGCATTACCGAGAGGGCCCAGAGATACCTCTCCGACATTCGGAGTGACAAATCATAATCTCGAAATACGCCAACCCAACATGTACCTTTGGAGACACCTGTAGAGCTGATTTATAATCACCCAGTTACGTTGTGACGTTTGGTAGCACACAAAGTGTTCCTCCGGCAAACGGAAGTTGCATAATCTCATAGACATAGGAACATGTATAAGTCATGAAGAAAGCAATAGCAACATACTAGACGATCGGGTGCTAAGCTAATGGAATGGGTCATGTCAATCAGATCATTCAACTAATGATGTGATCCCGTTAATCAAATAACAACTCTTTGTCCATGGTTAGGAAACATAACCATCTTTGATTAACGAGCTAGTCAAGTAGAGGCATACTAGTGACACTCTGTTTGTCTATGTATTCACACATGTATTATGTTTCCGGTTAATACAATTCTAGCATGAATAATAAACATTTATCATGATATAAGGAAATAAATAATAACTTTATTATTACCTCTAGGGCATATTTCCTTCAGTCTCCCACTTGCACTAGAGTCAATAATCTAGATCACATCATCATGTGATTAACATCGATAGTTCACATCATCATGTGATTAACACCCATAGTTCACATCGCCATGTGACCAACACCCAAAGGGTTTACTAGATTAGGCAATCTAGTTCACATCCCATAGCCGTGATGTTTTGCCCATCCCAAGGGACTAGCTTTGCCGCCGCCTTATCCTCCAGGAATTGAAAGTCCACCTTCCTGAGCCGCCACACAGAGAGCGGAAGGCCTAAGTATTTCATGGGGAAGGATCCGCGCGCCGCCGGAAGGTTTTGAAGGATGCCAGGCAGGTTGATGTGCCCACATCGAATCGGGACGACCGAGCTCTTGAGAAAGTTGGTGGCTAGACCGGTGACATAGCCAAAAAGATGAAGGATGTTGGAGAGGTGGTCAATATCACGCTTGATAGGTGCCATGAAGACCGCCGCATCGTCTGCATAAAGCGAGGTTCGTAAAAGAACCCCACGGCCGTGGATTTTATGAAATAGCCCTCGAGTAGCCGTCGTCTCGAGAATTCTTTGGAGTGGGTCGATCGCAATCACAAATAACAAGGGGGATAGAGGGTCCCCCTGCCGGAAACCCTGGCCATGGAAGATGGGGTTGCCAGTGACGCAGTTAAGAAGAATCTGCGAGGAAGAGGAGCAAAGTAGGGCTGTGTTCCAATCTCAAAAAATGCTCGGGAACCCCCTGCGACGAAGGAGGTCGATGATATACTCCCACTTGACTGAATCAAACGCCTTCCGAATGTCCAACTTGAAGAGAAGCGAAGGTGTTTTGCACTTGTGGAGCCTCCGCGCAAGGTTCCTCACATACATGAAATTGTCATGGATGCTTCTTGTCTTGATGAAATCACTCTGCGCACTGGAGACAAGGTGGAGCATGTGGTGGCTAAGACGGATGGCGAGGACCTTTGCAATGATCTTGGGGATAGCATGAATCAGGCTAATCGGACGGTAGTCGGAGATTTCTTCAGCCCCATCCTTCTTTGGGAGAAGGATAATGTTGGCGGAGTTGACCCAATGAAGATTGGCCGTGCGGAGGTTTCCGAAGCAAGAGATGGCCCTCATAGTATCATGCTTGATGATGGCCCAATAGTTCTTGAAGAAAAGCCCAGTGAAGCCATCCGGGCCGGGCGCCTTGTCACCAGGCATTTGGTTGATGGCCTCACGCACCTCCTCCTCGGAGAAAGGGTCTGCGAGGTTGCCCAAATCATCACGAGCCTCAATGTCCAACCCCTCCCAGTTGAAGTCTGTGGTCGCTGTGGAGCCTTTTCCCATGGTCGAGGAGAAATAGTCGTGGACAATAGCCTCCTTTTGAGAGTGCTCAGTGACCCATCCACCGTTGTGCTTGATACGGTGAATGTGGTTCTTGCGTCTTCTAGCGTTCACCCAGCAGTGGGAAAATTTGGTGTTCGCATCCCCGTCTTTGAGATTGGAAATCCTTGCACATTGTTTTTTTCTCGCCCTCTCTAGAACCGCCAAGGCAATGACTCTCCGCTTGAGCCTAGAGCGAAGCTCCAACTCCTCAACAGAGAGGCGCCTCGAGTCTTGAGCCATGTCAAGATGAAGAATTACTAGCAAGGCGGCATGATGCATGATCTTGGCCTTCGAGAATAGGCCCTTACTCCATCTCAAGAGCCTGGCACCAGTGTGTTGTAGCTTGTGGTGTAATATCCGGAAGGGGTCGGAGTGCTGAGTGTGCTCATTCCAAGCATTGGCAACCACATCGCTAAACCCCGGAAGAGAAGTCCAAAAATTCTCAAATTTGAATGAGCGAGGCCTGCGAGGCCTCCTGTCGTCCGCGAGAAGAAGGGGGCAATGGTTCGAGAGCGAAGAGGATAGAGCATGCAGGATGTGTGTACTGAACTGCATGTCCCACTCGGCGTTACAGAAGAAGGAATCGAGCTTGCACAGGGTTGGGTTATTTCTCTCGTTGATCCAAGTGAACCGCCTGTTCTGGAGGTGGATCTCCTTGAGATCACACTCGTGGAGCGTGGCGCGGAAATGATTTATCCTCCTCCTATTGACGTTGCGCTTGTTCTTATCTCGAGTGCGGTAAATCTGGTTAAAATCACCCAGAGCCAGCCATGGCTCCCCACTAGGCGGTTTTTGGCTTGTGAGGTCGGTGAAGAAGGCCTCTTTGAGGGACGAGAGGGTCGGCCCGTAGACGGACGTAATTTTGAACCGGGAGCAGGAGGCCCTGACTTGGACCATAGCCGAAAGGCAGTAGGTGGTGGCAGTGATGTCAGTGACGTCGACGACCCGATCATCCCAAAGCATAAGTATCCCTCCTCTCGTGCCGCTGGCCGGCCTTTGTGCGAAATTCCTAAGCCTGGACCCTCCGAGGGACGAGGCAGTGAACTGATCGACGAGCTCCAGCTTTATTTCTTGCAAACAAACAATATGGCAGGAGGATGCGGATATGGTTTCGTTGACGGTTGCGCGTCGATTCGGGTAATTAAGCCCTCTAACATTCCAACTGAGAAAGTTGACTGGTTGTTCACTCATTTTGACACACATATTCCGTAGTACACGGCACGACGGCCAAAGTTATGCAACAACAAGTACATGGCTGAACAACCTCAGCTAACCAGCAGCAAGTTAAAACTCTTGCTGTAGCAGCTAAACTAGCAGCGAACATTAATGCAGCACCAAAGGACTTGCCGAGTAGGCCGAACAAACAGACAGATGCAACCTGGAGGCAAGCTCCATCAACGCTCCTTGTTTTTATCCCTGACATAAGAAATTGAAGCCCAAAGATAGCAGCGGACATCAGGCAGTAGCCTCGTCAACGTGATCGAGCGCTGTGGAGCCACCATGCGCGATGAGCCCAGCCTCAGCCGGATAGATACGGTCGTCATCAATCTTGAAAAGAGCCCTCATAGCTCCAATCACGTCGTCAGGGAGACGATCTTTGAATTTCTTGGCGAAGTTGTCCATAGCTTGCATGGTGATGTCCTCACCATTCTGGACAATGCCCAGGCTACGGCAAACGAGGGCCTCGGCCCTCTTTGCCATCGGAGCCTGCCCACTTGCCCTTAGCCGCGCACTAGAGCGCCTGAGCGAGATGCCGCCTCCTTTGTTGTAGATGACCATCCCCGCAAGAGTCTTGCGGCGAGCCGACGGTCTTACGGGCGGAGGGGAAGGCAGCAGAGGCTCTTGGGCAGGCACAAAGAGCTCTTGCAGCTCCTCCAGGATCTTTTGGGCAGCGGCGGTTTGTCTGACACGCGACGGCGAGGGAGTGCGTCGAGGTGGTCCAGAGCAGAGCAGAGGAGGCGTGGGAGACGCCTCGAAGCCAGGCGGCCTCGACGGAGAGGGCGTGTTGAGCGGGCGCAGCATGACGTTTGGAGAGCAGAAGTCGATCAGGTCCGGGCAACCCGAGGCAAGCACGAACGAAGATGCCCTGGTTGTGCTCAGCACCGAGGTTGGAGAGAGCGGTGGCGAGGCGTGCAGGTTGAGGCCCTCCATGGACCGACGGCGCCCAGCCCTGGGAGAGCGCAGACGCACTGGACTGCGCCCCCGCGCGCCGGCAGCAGCCAGGATAGCAGCCGCAGGCACAGGAGCCAGCACATGCTGTTCCACCTCATGGGTTGCCGCCGCATTGCTCGAGCCAGAACCGCGAAGCAGCAACTGCGGCACAGCGTCCCGCAGCTCCATGCCGCGCCCGCCACGGCGACGATGGCCGTCGCGGCCGCCTTGGTCGCGGCCATGGTCCTGGTCGCGCGCACCGTCCCTGGGCGCGCATGATGGGCTACGGCGCACCCCGACGCCCCATCCCCTGATGCTCCTGGAGTCGTCCCGTCCCCGACGGCCACGGTCTTCGCGACGGCGGCGATCGTCGTCATCATCCCGGTCGTCCCTAGGCGTCGCGGCAGGGTGGCAGATGCGCTCGCACTCGGCGTGGAGCCACCCAGCGAGCTTGCTGAACGCGGCGTCGATTACTTCCTTCGTGGCCCGCATCTCCCCGTCGAACCACGCAACGAGAGTGTTGGAGGCCAGCACAAGTGCCTCTTGTTGCACGACAGGGGGCACGTGGAGCACCGCAGACATCACGGCGGGACGCGACCCGTAGTCGCCGTTCCAAGCCATCGCACAGCCAGGTGGGGGCGGGGGAGGTGGCGGTGGAGTCGTGGAGGCGCGGGTAGGGGGCAGGCGGCACCCCAAGGGTCCGATAGGGGCACGAACGGCGGGCCGGGACCGCCCGGAGCAGAATCCAGGACGGCGGTGAGGAGTTGGCCTGTTGGTGCACTCCCTAGCGCTGTGACCAGAGAGGAAACAACGGCGGCAGGTTATGGGGTTCTTGCAGTGGCGAGCCCGGTGTCGAGGTAGGAGGCAGTGAAAGCACCGGTTAAGCAGCCAGTCCGGGATGCCGGTGCGCGGCCTGATGGGCGGGTAAGGCGGAGGGGGCGTGGCAGCCAGGCGGCGATGGCCACGGGACTGGACGAGCTGCCAGGGGGCAGTCCTCTCCCCGGTCGGCGCAGGAGAATGGGCAGACTCGCCGCGGGCAGCGCCCGCCCCAGCACTGAAGCAGGCGAGCCTACCACTCAGCGGCGCCGCGCAGCCACCGCACAGCTGGCCCGGCGGCGTCTCCAGTACCAGCTCCACCTCGCTGGCGGCCGTCGAAGGCCTCCCCAGCGGCGGCGGAGGGGGCGTCTCCCAGGTGCGATTCAGATCCAGATCCGCCGAGACCGGCGCTACAGCAACAGGGGAAAGCCCCAGAGGAGCCTGGATTGCAGCGGTGGAGTGGGGTGATGGAGTGGCAGCGCGGCAGGGAGGGGGTTGTTGGTCGACGGCGCCGGAATGGCCGCCGGCGGTTTTGGCCGTGGGTCGCCTGGGTGGTCGCGGGAGTGGCTCGAGGACAGTTTCTTCTTTTTTACGTACTGGGCATCTTACCATAATCATAGTAGTCATCATGAAAAAAAAAACTACTACATCCAACAAAATATTCACTCCCCAGCATTGAAGCAGACCAGAACATCATATTTGTCATCATGAAAGAAAAAATAGATCCATTCCCGATCAAACGAAAATATGCATACGTTACCGATCAACAAAAAATTCGAATCCACTACATCCAATAAGATGGGAGGACCAGATCTAAGCCAAACAATATTGCTACCCTCCATACGGGCATAATCTCTACTACTCCCTCCGTTCCTAAATATAAGTCTATTTAGAGATACCAATGCAGACTACAAACAGAGAAAAATAAGTGAATCTATACTCTAAAATACGTCTATATACATCTGTATGTAGTTCTTATTGAAATATCTAAAAAAAATTAAGAACGGAGGGGGTACTTAAAAAGAACTTAAAGTTCTCATTTCATCTTTTTTTTCACTATCCCTTCGTCCAACCTTCCTTGTATGATAATAAATTAACTTAATTTACTTACCTTCTGAACAAGTTCCACTTTAATTTACTTATCAAACTTCGGATCAAAATATAAGGTAATTCATGAGTAGAATTTGATGATCATTTATTTACACAATCGCATTATTATAGACAGGTAAATCACAAGTCAACGTACTAGAAGATTTATATCCCGTTGCAACCCACGGACATTGTTCTAGTTTACTCAAGAATTATTAACTGTATTCTGACTATGGCTAACATGATAATACAAGTTTGACAAGAGGCCATTAGCGACTTGATCTCAAGCACTAAAGAGGAATAGATAGACCTATCATGGTCACCATTATGGGCCATCTTCACCGCCTCCAAGGCATCGAACTCAATGATCGCTCACATTTCACACCATTGCAAGCCTAAATAAAAAGACTTCACACCATTACAATGCAAGTGAGATTCCTTCCATACATGCACGTATCTCCTCTCTGCAGGAAACCTCTTGACGACATGATTGCCCTAGAATCATCTCGGAGAACCATTATTACACCTGATTGAGAGGACGTGGGCATAGCCCAGTGGTTGGGGGCGCATGATTGTAAACCTAACGACCAGAGTTCGATCCACGTCGGGGACGAATTTTTGGAATTCTCATGAGGGATGCTTCTTCTATATCAATAAATCCGTGGGTGCTAGTGCCCATGGAGTTTCATTTTTTTTTTACACCTGATTGATTCCCCAAGAGAAAGAGCCATCAGTGATTAGCTTTGCCCATCCCCGAGCTGGTAGGGTCCACTTTCGCGGCGGCTCAACTATCACAATGGCCTGAGAGCATGCAAAGATGATACAGTGACAAGCAAGCGACGGTGGGGCGTGCATCTGCGGCTATACTTGGGACGAGCGACTATCCACGGGACCATGGTGGAGGCGAGTGACTGGGAAGCAGCGGAGCAGGACGATGATACGGGGGCGGGAAGATGGACGTGATTGGTGTCATGGGCGGTCATCGCAGGGAGGAAGAAAACGAGACCACATATTAATTGAAAAAAAATTGAACTGGATGAGACCCCACTAAAATGCCCTCTACATCAACCATTAGATTGGATTAATATGAGACGTACGCAGACTGAAAGGCCCTTGCGTCACTCCCTTCCAGGGGCGACTCGGGCAGCGATCAAATCGCCTCGATCTCCGACTGCCTCCTCCTCATCGCCGGCGCGTCCCGAGGGCAAAGCTCGTGTGGAGTAGGCGACGACGGCCCCTTCTGCGGTGGGAGGCGTCTTTCACGAAAAGGGGATCTCCTGGCGGCGCGGCGTCGGGCGGAGGGCGGCTCTGATCGGACCGGAGCAGCGTCGTACCTCTCGCATCTCAGGCGTCAGCGACCTGCGGCTTCTCGGCCTGGGGTCGCTGGTGCTGGCTCACACGGCGCTGGCTACTGCCCGTCCCTAGGGGATCGGATCTGTGCGGATCTGGCCTCCTATGCGGTGGTCGTGCCTCGCGGGCAGGGTGGCAGCGCCTTCCCCTCCTCCTTGCTCCGGTGTTGGTCGGGGCGGTGCCGGGGCTGACCACCGTGGATCTGGTGGCTTGCCCGTGTATCTGGCGGTGGTGGTGCTCGGGCTGTGGGCAGCGCGGGCCGGTGTCCTCCGCCATGGCGTCGATGGCGTCGGCATGGATGGAGGCAGTGGTGTGGTGGCGGTCTTGTGCTCTTATTGCATCACTGCAACGATCCACAAGATCGGTTCTCGATCTGGGTGTCTACGTGTTATGGAACTACTGTCGGAGATTTTGCCCAAAAATATCTGGATCGAATAGAATTCGGTCGCGTGCGCCCATGTCAGCCTACGCGGTTTCATGAAGGCGCGGCGTGAAGCTTGATCTGCTAGTTGTTGACACTATGTAACATGTCGGTATCTTGATTTTCATGGCACAAACAGCGGCGGAGAGAGTCATGATGGTTGAGGTCGAAGGATCGATAAGGCGGAGAGGGCTTTGGAGGTGATAGAGTCACCCAGGTGTTTCATAAATTTCAGAAGCAGCAATGACAAATGGGGTCGGCAGTATTGAAGGATTTCATTTTTTATGGTGCTCTTTGGGTGCCGAGCGACTTTCAGGGTGAAAATCTAAGGTCCGGCCTTCATTGATAGTGTCTAGCAATTGCCTTACTGAAGGTATTGTTTTGAGAGTGCGGTCTTTCTCCAGGGTGAAAACCTATGATTTTGGATTGGGCGATGACATTACTTGTGCACTGTTTTCTTTTTGAAAATGTCGCTTCTGGAGACTTTTTATGATTTTCTAGTGTTGCGTTTGGTGGTGATTTATGTATTGCAGCTGACAGAAGTTGATCATTGTGGCAAGGTCTCTGTTCTTTTTTACTTTTCTTTTTTGTCTTATTTTTAGGTTGCGTGCATCCTAAATGTTTTTGTGACATTTTGTTAGTGTAGAGATTGGGTGTATTAACATCTTCGCAGTATTAATATATTTTCTTTAAAAGAAAATATATAGCACGTACACGAACAAGCTAAGCGTGTGGAAAGCAAGAGCTAATTCTTGTCAGAGCAAGGATCGGTAAATCCATTTCTTTTAAAGGAGGAGAGTCCTCGGCCTCTGCATTAGCATGATGCATGCAGTCATTTTATTGAGTGAAAATACAAACACAAAGTTTGAGAACGACACCGAAAGGAGCCTAAATAAAGCAAAAAGGAAAAGTATAAGATGTCATATCCAGCAAAAAAAAGGCCACAGTGACTAAACACCTAGCCTATTATTAGCTCGCCATCCAAATCGGTTAAAGATAGCCCGTGCTACTATCTCTCACCGGTTAAACCCAGTTACCAGAAGCTCCCTGGATTCTGCAGGGTGAGTACCGACTATGTATGGATCCAAGCAGTGACTGTGTAGATAACTTGCAAAAGTTGGTAAAATAATCGCATAAAGATCATATCATTTCTGTAGCTCCATACAACAAAAAATAGTGCACATATCCATATCTGAATATGTCTCACAATATTTGATTCCACACCATTTAGCCAAGTTCCAAATAATGTGTTGATGCTAGTGGAAGGAGTAATATTGAAGGCTATATAAATCGTCCGACAAAGTAGTTTGGCTAGCGGACAATCGAGAAATAGGTGTTGTATACCTCATGGTCGCAAAAACAACATCGAGAACTACCCACACATCTTCGTTTTAACAAGTTGTCCTTGGTTAAGATCACTTCTTTATTGACAAACCATGTGAAAATTTTAATCCTCAGCCGAACTTTAATCTTCCAGATATGAAGTGATCTCGAGATTGGCCCCAAATCAATTAGATCCAAATACATAAATTTTATTGAGAAACTACTGTTCCTAGATAATTTTCAATGAATGGCATCAGGTTGGTTCGAGAGTTGAATGTTCATCAACCTACACACCAAGTGTAGCTAAGAGTTCCAACGTTCCCCTACCAAAGACTTACTGAATTGGATATTGAGGGGGACCGTTTGTAATACTATAGCAACATAAGCTTCCTTACGTTGTACAATATTATATAACATGAGACATTGCAAGGCTGGAGGCGTCTCTCCTAGCCATGCATCTTCCCAGAATCTAGTCGTGGTGCCGTCACCAATAATCAATTTCACCCTTTGAAAAAAGGTTTATATATCCTCATTAACCCCTTCCAGAATGGAAAATCATTAGGTCTAGCAGTAACATGGGTCAATGTCTTAGATTGTAGGTACTTATTACCCAAAAATTGTACCCATGTTCCCTCCATGTCAACACACAGCCGAAATAGCCATTTAATTTGCTAAGTAGGCATCTATTTTTAACTCCTAAATTCTTGATCCCTAACCGGCCCTGGTCTTTGGTCTGCAAATTATGTTCCATCTGGCCAATCTATATACCGTCTTAACTTCATCACTTTGCCAGAAAAAGCGAGAAGAATAAAAGTCAAGTCTTTTCTGTACCCCTATAGGTATTTCAAAGAAACAAAAAAGGAACATCGGTAAACTAGTCAAAATTGAGTTTATTAACACAAGTCGGCCCCATAAGACACAACTTTGCCTTTCAAGCAACTTAGCCTTTTATTCAAATCGACCATCAATGCATTTTCACTCCTTATTGGATAATTTGTGATGATGAATTGGTATCCCTAGGTAACTGGACGGTAGGGAACCCATTTCACATCTGAATAATTGTCCTTAAGCGTCTTGTTCCTCTTTGGCTATCCCAAAACAGAACAATTCGCTCTTTTTAAAGTTAATTTTTAGTCTCGACAATTGTTCAAATGAAAAGAGCACTAACGTCATATTTCTAGCTTTTGCGAGAACATGTTCCACGAAAATAATTGTGGCATCCGCATATTGTAGTATGGACACTCCTCCATCCACAAAGATGTGGAACTAGTCCTCCTACTTGGACATTTTCTTTAGCATGACTGCTAAGAACTGCCAACATATTCGCAACTATGTTGAATAGAACAGGAGACATAGGGTCACCCTCTCTTAAGCCTTTATGCGTCTGAAAATAATGATTTATGTCATCATTCACCTTAACTCCCACACTGCTTTTTTTTTCACGAAGGAGTCCACCTATTTCCTCCGGGCCTCATCGAACCACTTCATGCGTAAGGCGTGCTGGAGGAAACCATGGCGCGGTACAATTTACTCCCTCCGTTTTTTATTTACTCCACGTATTAGTTTTGGTCAATGTCAAGCTTTGTAAACTTTGACAATGTTATAGACAAAAATATAAACATATACAATAACAAATTAATACCACTAGATTTAATATTAAATGTACTTTCACGTCATATAGATTGTTTATGATAACTAGGTATATTGTTTTTTATAAATTTGATCAAATTTTACGAAGTTTGACTTCAGTCAAATTTATAATGCAGAGTAAATAAAAACGGAGGGAGTACCACCACCACACACGCCTCCCCAGCGGTCACAGTCCCCTCAGGACATGTGTCATGGCTGCCCGGGGTCGGCACATCGCCTGCAGCGGCACCGCCTTGGGGAGCGTCAGCCCACCTCCTTCACCCATGTCAACCTCATCATCGCCAACCCTGTCCCAATGGAAGCACTGCACCAGCGTGCCCAGAACCAGCCCCAGCATCCGCAGCGCTAGGGCCTCGCCGGGGCACTTGCGCCGCCCCATCCCGAACGGCATCATGAACAGACCCTCGGTCTTCCCGTCCTCGAATCGCTCTGGCCTGAACTCCAACGGGTGCTCCCACGCCGACGGGTCCCTGTGGATGGCGTAAGCGTTCACGAGCAGCGTCGTGCCGCTCGGGACGTGGTAGCCCGCCACCGTGCAGTCCGCCGAGGACTCGTGCGGGATCATCGCCGGGACGGGCGGGTACAGCCGGAGGGTCTCGCTGATGATGCAGTGGAGGTAGCCGAGGCGGGGGAGGTCGTCGGCGCGGAGCAGGCGGGTGGTTCCGACGGTCGCGTCCATCTCGGCCTGCGCTTTCGCCAGGGCGTTCGGGTGGTTGAGCAGCAGCGACATCGCCCACTCCGCCGTCGTCGCCGTGGTCTCTGTCCCCGCGCTGAACATGGTCTGCCAAGGAAAGGAAGACACGAAGAGTGACCAGTCAAATCACTCAAGTTGATAGCAGTGAGACTGTAAGAGTGAACGACGATAGGAAGTGGGATGGAAGCGCTTACCATGCACAGAGCCATGATCACCATGTCCGTGTAGATCTCCGGCTCTGTCTTTTGCAAATCGAGCAGCACGGCAATCATGCTCTTCTTCTCCCCGTCGCCCTCGCCGCCGCCGTCGCCCAGCGTCCGCCGCTGTGCGTCGATGAGCCGCCGCAGGAACGCGTCCCTCCTGCTCACCGCAGCCAGGATCTTGTTCCTCACGCCGAACACGTCGAACCACCGTAGCACCGGCAGGAAGTCCCACATGTTGGCCCCGCCTAGCAGCGGAACGATCTCGTCCAGCGACAACTTGAACTCCTGTGCCTCCGGCGACATGTCCGTGTCCTCGGCCCCCTCGGCGCGGGACGTCTTCGTCTGCGCGACGGTCTCCATCAAGGCGCTAAGGGACACCTCAAACAGGCTCCGCTTGAGCTCCACCAGCGCGGCGCCGCCGGGGTCGGCCGCGGCGGCACGTGCCAGGCGGCGCGCCATCGCGCGCACCTCGCTGGCGATGTCCGCGGTCATGCAGCCCACCCGGTGCGCGGAGAGGAGCTGCACCGTGGCAACGCGGCGGAGGTTGCGCCAGTAGGGGCCATAGCGGGACGTCGGGAGCGTGGTGCAGCCGAAGCACACCAGCTGCAGCGAGGGGAACCGCGGGCGGTCGGCGAAGGTCACGTCGTGGTCCGTGAAGCACTCCCTGGCGCCCGCAGCCGAAGAAACGACCACGGCGGGGCGCGAACCGAGGCGCAGGGAGAAGACCGGGCCGTGGCGCGCGGCGAGGCGGGAGAGCGCGGCGTGGAACGGCCTCTTGAGAAGGTGGAGGTGGCCGAGGAAGGGGATGGCGGCGGGGCTCGGCGGCAGCTGTGCGCTCTTGTTCTTGCCGCCGCCGCCGAGGAGTGGGTGGCGTAGACGGAGTAGTGTGGTGATGAAGACGAAAAGGGCGGCCGTGCCGGCGAGGGCGGTGACAGTGTCCATCCCGTTGGAACTTGGAAGGGGCAGAGCTGGTTTGCCGGTCGATTCAGTGGCTTGTTTGCGCGGTATTTTATAAGGTCCTCGATATAATTGAAACGAGGCAAAAGATTTGAGGTCCTCGATATAATTTGGCTCGTAAGTTTTGGATACGAAGCCAATGGCCGAACTGGGAGTGCCATATGCAAGATCCAAGGTTTTTCAGACTTCAGACAATGTAAGCACCAATTGGCCTGACCATGGCAAGGCATTCCCATCCTAAACCGTACGCCAATACGTCATGGACATGTCAATTAACGTAGCCCGGGACAAACGAGGAAAAACTTTGAGACTGGAACTATGTGCTTGGGATCATCGCAGCATCTCCAGCAAACCATTGATCTTTTTTTTAATCATCAGGGGAGTTTTGCAGCCCCCCGGTTCCATTAATGATAATGAAACCATAACAGTTCAACAACCGAGCTTGCCTCAAAAACGCAAGTTCTGAAAGAGCAAGAAACAAACGGAACAAAAAAAAAAAGGTGTAAGGCCTACAGCCTATTACATTCAGTTAACCAGTTCCCTCCTATCTGGAACACTGAGCAGCCCCGATCACAGATAGAGTCAAGAGATAAGAGAAAGATGTTTCACCGAGGCTCCACAGAGATCAGCGACTCTCGACCGTCGGATCGGTTTGCTTGATGCGTTTCTGGGCGTCGGATCAAGATCTGGATGAACCTGTGCCGTTGGATCTGAGATGAACACTGCTGGAATGAATAGTAATGGCATCAAAATGTAAATACCGTGCCCCCACCGGGGCATTTCGGTCATTTCGCGTATTGAGGGTATAAAAGGGGGCCACGCCCGTGTTGAAACCCTAGCCGGCTCCTCCTCCCTCCCGCAGCCGCCTCGCTCCCTCCCACGCGCCCGCCTCCCTTCCTCTTCCTCCCCCCACCTCTCCCTCCACCAGGCCTCGCCGCCCCGCCCACTTCGCCGCCGCCGACACCCCTCAGATGTCGCCGTCGTGGCTCAACCATCTCCCCGCACGCTCCTCCCCTTCTCCACTGCAGCCGCCGCCGCGCCCGTCCCCTTCTCTACTGCAGCCGACACGGCGCTCGTACGGGGAGGATAGGCGGACGGAAGCGTTCTCCCTCCGTGTGGCCGTCGCTGTGCCCACCCGCCTCGTCACCGCCGATGACGACGGCCGGCTCCCGCTCCTCTTCCCGGGCCGCCGGGGCCGAGGAAGGCGGCGAGGGGCCCGCAGTGGACCGGTTCGACCCCGGTGCGCCGCCGCCGTTCGGGCTGGCGGACACCCGCGCCGCCATCCCCAACCACTGCCAGATGCGATTATCTGCAGGTTTATTTCTTCTCTCTTTCTTTCCTCTTCTTTGACCCCCTCTTGCTGCCGACTCCTGACTGTGTTCCCTTCTCCTCAAGGTCAGTCAGCCGTGTCGGCCTCATGTACCCACCACGAGATGAAAGATGGATTTAGAGAAGGGAGGGAGCAGGAGGAGAAGAGGAAGAAGACACAGTTGTTATTTTTGGCTGCACATTGTGGTGGTTAGGGTTTCATGCCAGGGTCGTTTCTTGGTACGTGGATGTTGTTCCTCGGATGTGGAAAAAGAATGTAGCAGGAGGAAAAGAGGAAGTAAAAGCTCTGCCACCTTCATGCCCGTGCGCTGCTTCCTGCTCACCTGAAGTATGTATGAGTCAAGTTCCTAATCCTACAAGCCATGCGGCAAGTAGCAGCTTGATGCTATTGTTTTTGGTAAAAAAAAATCCCCTATTGTTTCAGTGCTGGCCTATGTTGAAGTTTGTTATAGCTTGTTGTTGATTTGATCCATGTGCTGAAAGCAATTGAACTTAATTTTTCATATGTAGATGCAATCTTCCTTTTCTTGTATGGGAAAGAGCGGAGCACTAGCTAGAACTGACATATCTATCTCATGAGGTGTGCTTGTGTTTGATGTACTCTGCTAATTATGAAATATATAGCTCTCTTGATAGATGCATGTTCACTTCCTTTTTGTTTCTTTTGATTTGTTTCGCAACTCTTGGGCTGAAGTGGTATATGAAATGTTGCAATAAAAATGCCGAATAATGGAAACCAAGTCAATTATGCGATTCAGATGTATCTTTCTGCATATCAATCTTAGTCCAGGTGGTTTCCTACTTAGTGCTCTGGATAGGATATATGTATTTTAGTTCATATCGATGTTTGTAGGGTGTGCCCAGTTTTCAATGCACTGCAATACCTGTTCAGGTTAGTGCTTTGGGAGAAATACATGTATTTGTTCCAGGATCCAGTATGCCACCCTTTCATTGTTGTTGCTTGCTAATTATAGTTGCCATTGTGGTTGGTGGGGAACTTAATAAATCTGAGAAATACATGTGTGTGTTCCAGGATCCAGTATACCACCTTTTCATTGTTGTTGCTTGCTAATTATAGTTGCCATTGTGGTTGGTGGGGAACTTAATAAATCTCTTTCTCCACTTTGAAGGAAAATACAGTCAACCCCTCATCTTATTAATCATATGCCTCCATAATGTGTCTTCATAGCCTGTGTCGTTTGTTTACGTAAATTTTTCTTCTCTGCAATTTAATTTTGTGTGTTTGGTAAGTCAGCAAAGGTTGAAGTTTTGAGTTCTAATGGAATATAGTTCTTCTAATCTCTGTAGAGGGCTCAAGAAAGACAAAAAGACTCATGCTTCAAGTACGAAGAATATCTTTTCCTTGCAAGATAAGACAAATTTCCCCATCTCTACTGCAGCCGACACAGCGCTCGTACGAGGAGGATAGGCGGACAGAAGCGTTCTCCCTCCGTGTGGCCGTCGCGGTGCCCACCCGCCTCGTCACCGCCGATGACGACGGCCGGCTCCCGCTCCTCTTCCCGGGCCGCCGGGGCCGAGGAAGGCGGCGAGGGGCCCGCCGTGGACCGGTTCGACCCCAGCGCGCCACCGCCGTTTGGGCTGGCGGATACCTGCGCCACCATCCCCAAGCACTACCAGATGCGATTATCTGCAGGTTCATTTCTTCTCTCTTTCTTTCCTCTTCTTTGACCCCCTCTTGCTGCCAGATCCTGACTGTGTTCCCTTCTCCTCAAGGTCAGTCAGCCGTGTCGGCCTCATGTACCCACCATGAGATGAAAGATGGATTTAGAGAAGGGAGGGAGCAGGAGGAGAAGAGGAAGAAGACACCGTACCACCTCCATGCACCTCCAATTTCTCTATCCTTTTCTTGCAGGTACCCACACTTCTCTCTTCCTCCTGATTAGCCCGATCTCTTATCTCATGTACTCGTCTTCTCATCTTTGTTTGTGCATAGTCTTTTCTGTACATGTGTACAAGTTGTATTTCTACAAGTTGTTCGATGAAAATCAAAGCAAGCTTTTGAGTGATGTTCTGTTCTTTGCAGAATAGGGATGGACAAGTGGTCAATATACTGAACGGATACATTCACTGGAAATGAGGGGCTGTTGATGTTGTGGGCTTGATTGGCTTTGCAGGTTCCAACCAGATTGCTTTGCAGGTATTATGCAAGAATTGTTTTCTTTATTACGAGAAAGCTCAATATTTTTTTGCTGTGAATTACATATGTAAGTGTTATGTGTGATCATTAGATTGTAGCAGAGATACTATATACAGAGTGTTAATTTATCATGGCTGGTGTACCCATTAAGCACGACATCTGCCCTACCATGTTTGATGTGGTTGTGAAATTTATCATGTACATTGCTTTGAGCTCTTTAAACTCCGATAAAGAATGTTCATTGAATTGTTGCTTGCTTATGTTCTTAATCTTTGATCGCATGGCTTTATTACCGGGTTGGAAATGATCGCACCCGAGGGGGTGCGGCAAGCCGCACTTACTACCATTCGTATGGCTTGATTTTCTCTTTGTTTTCCAGTGCTGCCTTGCATTGCTTTGCCTCCTTAGAGTTCACTTCCTCGCAATATTTTAGTTCCACAAGAGAAAATTGTTGCCTAATTATCTTGGTTAGGTAGCTAATCATTTTTTTGCTCTGCTGTGTGATGTATTCAGGTTGTTGGAGAAGTTCTCTCTTGTCGTTTCTGTTCATCACATTTAATCTTGAAGCTTGCTAAACTAGGTGGACTTTATTTATGTCCAGTGCAAGACTGCTGCCAAGATCAATGCACATTTTGATCTAGAATAAAGAGTATCCAATGGGCTCATTGACACGGATAATGTCGACAACAAGGTAGTAAGCCGGTGCATTACTAGGTGGGCTCATTGGCGTGGATGTGTGGCGTAGGAGACGGTTCCTCACCGGTTGGATGGCGTTCAGGCGCAACCCCGGCACCCACTCAGAGCTCTGTAGTGCTTGTCTGGTTGATGCTCTGTAGTTGTGGATCCATGCTTGAGCTCTCTCAGAGCTCAGGCACTCACGACCATCGGATCTTTTTCCTGATGCGACCTGGGCTGTTGGATCTCGCCCTCGGTTCACCTTGTCCGAATGATGCATGGCTTTGTGATTAACCAGTTTGTGGTTGTTGAACTGTTCTGTGCTGGATGGACTTTCCATTTTGGTGAGCCCGCTAGAGTTGCTCTTAGCTTGCGCGGGGCTATGATGATCGATTATGGAAGATATAAGCATGCTCTCGAGCAATTGAGGCACTTGTGGGTATTAAGTTGGACCCCCTCGTTTCTTTGAGACGTTTTGATCATGTGCTTATTTTAGTGGCTCTGTCCTTGGATGGTCATTTCTGATGAGTGATAACCAGGGCAGTTTCACCCTTGTAAGAACATATTGATCTGGTGATGGAGACACTAGGGGAAGGGTCATGATCGGGCAAAGGCAAATCTGAGCCCATTCAAATGCAGTTCTGGTCTCAAGCACATTGTGCTATGTTGTCGTTCTGTATTTGTATTTAGCGCCTCTTTGGTTTGTACATTTCCACAATAATAGCTTCAAATCTCTTTTGCTATTTGAAACTGCAGTTTTTTTAAGGGTCACACATACACATGATTGCGACTGACCAATTTTGTGTGTCCTTTTCATGCCTAGAGTATTGCAGGTTGCACTTCTCTCTTGAACCAGCATTACGTTTGAAACCGAATTGAGTTAACAGTAGATCCAAAATGTTTTTTTGTCATTTGGTTTGTCAAAATGGTGCATGACACATGTCATGGCCAGCAACAACATATATTACTTATGTTGTGATGAGGTGGTGCATGACTATTCTCAAATTCTAATATACTGGTTAGCTTTGTTTAAGTGGACGTCCAAATCAATGGAGCCCATACTGAAACTTGTCGTTTCTTGAAAAAAGGCATGTTCTCATATTTTCAATGTAGATGCACTTGGTATGAGAAGAAAGGCATGTGCTCGTATATTTTCCCAATGCTCAAGTATATGCATGTGGTTACAGTTACTGTATTGATTTCAAAACATCAGCATGGCAGGCTCTCTGTCATGAGAAATACAAAATAATAATAAATAGTTGGTTACTTCTCTCCGATTTCACATGGACAGTTGGATTATGGGCTACATGTGTAGTTTCAGTTCTAACTTTATTTTGATTGAGTCCATGGTTACTTGTTCACACACTGTTGGATGCTTAGTTCAGTTAAAACAATAATGTTGTATGAGTATAAGTAACAATACTAACGTGCTTTCACTCATGCTAGGGCCCAGTAACAACTCTCTGAGACGGTTGTGCTCAAATTTATAGTTCCTGGTTAATGTTTTTTTATCCTTTTACTTTCTGCTGGTTTGTTTCTTTCAGTTTGTAAGTGGCCTTGGAATCCTGTTCACTGTTGGAAACAGCTGTACCCTGCTGTTGTTGTTTGGTTCATAAGGTAAACTACGCTCTGCTTTTTTTTCGTTACTTGTTATGTGTTGATATCTATTCTTCTTCATCTAATATCCATTTTTTGTCCTTTGTTTGGTGTGTGTTGTTGGTTTTGGGGTTGTTCCTTAATAATTACAACCAAGGCATATTAGAAGTTCTTTTAAAATATCCTATACTTTGAAGTAGTTGTGCTCATCACATAGCTTGGTTTAATTCGTTGTGATACCACTACTATTTTTCCGCAAGTTACCAGTTGCAGCTATTTGTTCTTACATGCTATAAATAATAATGCTACAACATTTTGTCTGCTATGTTTTTAAATAGAATTATGATATGGTGCAATGATGATTGACCATTACTGATATAGGTACGCTCTTGAGCAATCAAGCAAGCTGCTTAGCTTTTGATATATTCATTTTTGCCAAACTTGATGTGTCGAGCTTTGAGCTACAAACTTGATGGTAAGTCTAAACTGCTTTATATAAACATCATCATTTGTGATTTGCTTCTCTCTGATATTTTGTCATGCTCAAGTCTATTCAGATTGCCCTCAAAGGCTTTATTTTCTTCTTTTTTGTAGGGATGTGTGAGGATGGATAATAAATATGATGCATTTCTTGTTTTTTTGTAGGAATGTGCTTGGCCATGGAAGAGGGGGTGGCACTATCTTTCCTCCTTCAGATCAGGTCAGTTAATTCCATCTCTTGGTTGTGTGTTTTATTTGAGACATGAACATGCTCTACAATTGGTGCTTTGTGCAGTACACACCCTCTCACATGCGGAAAGTAATATGCATTTAGTCTTTTCCTTAAGTGATCTGCACACAACTCATCAACTTGGCTTGACAAACCGAAGTCGGCTACTCCTCTCTTAGGAAGATTACTGAATTAGCAGGTTAATTTCTAGATAGATACACATGAGGAATCTATTCCCTGGTTGCTATGTTGGTCTTACATGTAGTTTTGGAATGAATTGTTTCCTTATCAACAATATTAAGTATCGGTTGAGCTTTCTACTCAAACAAATTTTTTTGAAGTGTAGGGTGTTCCTCCTGCTGTGATTGAGTCTGGTGTTTTTCCTCGGCTTGTGGAGCTTCTCTTGTAAGAGCATTTTTCATGTTCACCTTTTCCATCAGCTAGCATGACACATGGTTGATGTGTTAACTCCTATTACTTGATTTATTTAGGTACCCGTTGACTTCTGTTCTCATTGCAGCTCTGCGCATGGTGGGTAACATTGCCACCGGTGATGATTTGCAGACTCAGGTAGGCTAATTTGAGTGATGTTCATTTTTTTATATATGACTTGTTGTTACTTAAACGATTAAAGTTGTAATTCCTGGTTGTTTCCATGTGTAGTTAGTAGTACCTTGGGTATTTAACCATGTGTGCTCGATTTCTATAATTGTTAAAATAACTTGCAGCTTGTAAGATGTGTTTTATTGTATAGCAGCTCATTTATTTAACTTTGTTGGTCCCTTTCTTTTCATAATTTCTTTTACATGAGGTGTTGCAAAATTTTGAGGAGTTGTTTGACGATTCCTTTTTCTGTTGTGTATAATCAATTCAAACTGCCAATCTGGATTGTCATCTGGCTTCTGTTACTTAAATTTTATTTAGTTCTGGTGTTCCCACTATGTTGTCATTGTTCTCAGGCTTAGTTATTTGATGCACTTAACTATTTATTTCTTTTAGTATTTATCTTTTTTCTTGTTCAATGCTTAATTATTTGATGCTTTAGTGCGGAACTCAGTGTGCTCGCCCTCCCCGTCCGCGAGCTCGTCCCCGGGCACAGAGGCGGCTCCCGAGCCCTCCTGCTCCGACCCTGCAGAGTGCTCAACCCATAGCCTCTGCTCGCCCTCGCGCCATCGGTCTTGCACCCTAGGTCAGATCCCTCCTCCCTTCGTTTTTCTTCTTCTTCTTCCTCTGGTTTTCTTTCTTCTTTCTCTGATGCGTGTGTGCAATGTGCAAGCAGGAAGCTTCTACCCTGCTTGTGTCAAGGAAGGAAGGGGTCCCATCCATGGAGAAGCTGCGGGTGTAGATGGTGCAGCAGCCAGGGAAGAGGAGGTGGAGCAGCAGCAGCAGCAGGCCAACATTCAGCACCCAACACCTTGAAAGCGAATTCCAGAGGGAAACAAATATCTTAGATTTAGATGTATCTGGACTTGGTAGTTTATTGTGTTAATCATTTTAGTACTTCTGGATACAGTCGCACATGAACCTTGAATTCTGAAAAATCTGATTAACACAACTGTTTTATTTTCACCCAACACCAAGTCCAGAAATTTGCGACAGTGTTCTATATGCGAGCTTAGATTTAGACATTTAGTACTTCACCCTCAAATTGATACTTTTAAGTTTTGCTATTCATCTCAATGAATATAGTAGTCTGTGATATGGGATGTGGTATGTATTTTGAACCAGTAATAGAAGTCTGAACATGTATGTACTTATGGGTCTTATTGTCTCTACAGGAGGAAATATGAACTGTCATGCACATACGTTTTCTTGCTGAGAGAAGCTACACTGGTAACTGCTATATAGTGATATGCTTGTATGAAAAATTCTTTCTAGATGACATGTAAATTATCTTAGGGGTTTATTTCCAAGCTAGATTCATGGGGATTCGACAGTTCCTGGTATGAGGAAACATGCAGTTTTTCTTTGATCTCAATACAACTTAAGTAGTTCTTTTATGTGACGCTCCAGTAGCTGGAGCGGTGTGAACTATCCATTTTCGTGATATGGGTACCTGTGTTGCCAACATGTTAGACTACTTGAGCCATTATGTCCACTTGAAAAGAATATTACTAAAAGAAACAAGTGGTTTGGTGTCCTCATCTTAGCATGTCTTATTTCTATACATGTAGACACTCGCAGAATTTATCTATACGCTAGTTTCAGATTATGGTACAATATGATCATGCTTATATATTTATCTATAATTATGTTTTTCTAAATCAGCCATGTGACTTCTTGCTATTGACTTGAATTGACCCACTCCCTACATATGAAACTGTAATTTGTTCACCTTTTCTCACGTAAGAAGGTTTCATCGTGAACGGAATTCAGTATTTGGCACGGAGTTTATAAACTGCTGTTAGTCATACAGAGGACTTCATTTACTTATGGAATAGAGTTACATGCCTTATCTATCTGTACCATTTATTATTATCTTGAATCTCATTGTTTTTATTATTTGTCACGTTCAGAAGATCCAAAACCTTTTATGAAAGGGCTACTCTAACCAATAATAAGAACTTCGTATATGCTTACTAAGGTTCTATATATACCCACTCAGAAAATGTATTGCTTAGGCTACTTGTGCACTGAAAAATTATTAGATCCCTTGCTGCGTTAATACTGGCATCCAAAGTTTCTTCTATGTATATTATGTTTAATTTTTTTGTAAAATGCACAGCTGTCTTGAGCTTTAGTTTCTCTTTTCTCTTTATGTTGTATCACCTATATGAGGATATCTACTAACTTCAGATGCATATATAATGTATTTGATGACACACGGCAAACTACAGTAAGCAGTGTGTTGGGCTTGCAAGATTACAGACACCGGTCTCTGTTTCCCTTTGCCGACGGAGTCTAGCGACAAGAGCGATGGATCTGGAGATTGATCAAGTGGTACCCACCCCTGCCTCTTGTCTTCGATTGTTTTTTTCTTTTGCTGTTGCTTACTTTCCTGCTTTCTTATCGTAGGTTACCCCCCACCAGCGCCAACTTTTGTCGACCTAACTGGCATCTCCTCGACCATTTGGAACCAGTGAATTAACTTGCGCATCTCTAGGTTATGGTACCAGCGAGGTGGCTCTGATGATGGCCCTATCAAGAGTATACATATGGTCGTGACTGATGAAAAGGTGAATGCCTATTTTGTTCTCCAGTCTTTTGCGACTCATATGCTGCTTATGCAAGTCGTGATTGTTGTTTCTCTACATTGTTGTCTCTGTAGGACATTTAAGGGCTTTCCTTAGTTGCCTGTGATTTGAGTAGGATAAATTATGTCTTTGTAATGTTGACAGCCTATATCTTTTGATGCTGTTCTCCAGGATTATAAGATGCTTGTTGGTTACTGAATGTGTTCTTTGCGTGTGTTTTTTCATAGGGAAACCATGCTAACGTGTCATTGCCTAACGAGGTCGTGGAAATGTTTGTGGACGATCTACATGAGAGAAATTTATATGTATGTGCCAGGATCAGTGTGAAGCCCCCTGAGGTAATACTGAGGGCGGTTTAGCTTTATTTGCGGTTATATATGCCTATGAGCTGCAGAAACCATCATGTCCTGTAAATTGTTTCTATGCCATGCTAATTACTTTATCATCCAATTCTTGAGGGTACTCAGCTTTTATTTCACGCCTAGATTCAATCAGTCATCCATTGGCATTTCAATTGTGTGAAACAGTTTTCATGCACCTATATGTTTTTCAACATCTCAACATATAGAAGAGACCTGATGGGAACTATCCATGTGCCTCCATGAAGGAAATATGCCCTAGAGGCAATAATAAAGTTATTATTTATTTCCTTATATCATGATAAATGTTTATTATTCATGCTAGAATTGTATTAACCGGAAACATAATACATGTGTGAATACATAGACAAACAGAGTGTCACTAGTATGCCTCTACTTGACTAGCTCGTTAATCGAAGATGGTTATGTTTCCTAACCATGAACAAAAGAGTTGTTATTTGATTAACGGGATCACATCATTAGAAGAATGATGTGATTGACATGACCCATTCCATTAGCTTAGCACCTGATCGTTTAGTATGTTGCTATTGCTTTCTTCATGACTTATACATGTTCCTATGACTATGAGATTATGCAACTCCCGTTTGCCGGAGGAACACTTTGTGTGCTACCAAACGTCACAACGTAACTGGGTGATTATAAAGGAGCTCTATAGGTGTCTCCAAAGGTACATGTTGGGTTGGCGTATTTCGAGATTAGGATTTGTCACTCCGTTTGTCGGAGAGGTATCTCTAGGCCCTCTCGGTAATGCACATCACATAAGCCTTGCAAGCATTACAACTAATGAGTTAGTTGCGAGATGATGTATTACAGAACGAGTAAAGAGACTTGCCGGTAACGAGATTGAACTAGGTATTGAGATACCGATGATCGAATCTCGTGTAAGTAACATACCGATGACAAAGGGAACAACGTATGTTGTTATGCGGTCTGACCGATAAAGATCTTCATAGAATATGTAGGAGCCAATATGGGCATCCAGGTCCCGCTATTGGTTATTGACCAGAAAGGTGTCTCGGTCATGTCTACATAGTTCTCGAACCCGTAGGGTCCGCACGCTTAACGTTCGTTGACGATATAGTACTATGTGAGTTATGTATGTTGGTGACCGAATGTTGTTTGGAGTCCGGAATGAGATCACGGACATGACGAGGAACTCCGGAATGGTCCGGAGACAAAGTTTGATATATGGGATAATACGGTTTGGTCACCGGAAGGGTTCCGGAAATCACCGGAAGGGGTTCCGGATGTTTCCCGAAATGTTTGGGTACGAGAACACTTTATTTGGGCCAAAGGGGAAAGCCCACAAGGTTTTTGGAAAGCGCAAAAGGAAGTTTTGCGGAGTCCAGGGGCCAGACGCCAGGGTCCCTGGCGTCTGGGTCCAGACGCCGGGAACCCTGACGTCTGGCCCTGGAGTCCGAGAAGGACTCTTGCCTTTCGGGTGAAACCGACTTTGTGGAGGCTTTTACTCCAAGTTTTCACCCCAGGGCTCAACATATAAATAGAGGGGCAGGGCTAGCACCAAAGATAGATCAAGAAACACCAAGCCGTGTGCCGGCAACCCCGTCCTCTCTAGTTTATCCTCCGTCATAGTTTTCGTAGTGCTTAGGCGAAGCCCTGCGGAGATTGTTCTTCACCAACACCGTCACCACGCCGTCGTGCTGCCGGAACTCATCTACTACTTCGCCCCTCTTGCTGGATCGAGAACGCGAGGACGTCACCGAGCCGAACGTGTGCAGAACTAGGAGGTGCCGTGCTTTCGGTACTTGGATCGGTCGGACGTGAAGACGTATGACTACATCAACCACGTTGATATAACGCTTCCGCGAATGGTCTACGAGGGTATGTAGACAACACTCTCCCCTCTCATTGCTATGCATCACCATGATCTTGCGTGTGCGTAGGAATTTTTTTTGAAATTACTATGTTCCCCAACAGTGGCATCTGAGCCTAGGTTTTATGTGTTGATGTTATATGCACGAGTAGAACACAAGTGAGTTGTGGGCGATATAAGTCGTACTGCTTACCAGCATGTCATACTTTGGTTCGGCGGTATTGTTGGACGAAGCGGCCCGGACCAACATTACGCGTACGCTTACGCGAGACCGGTTCTCCCGACGTGCTTTGCACAAAGGTGGCTAGCGGGTGACAGTTTCTCCAACTTTAGTTGAACCGAGTGTGGCTACGCCCGGTCCTTGCGAAGGTTAAAACAGCACCAACTTGACAAACTATCGTTGTGGTTTTGATGCGTAGGTAAGATTGGTTCTTGCTTAAGCCCGTAGCAGCCACGTAAAACTTGCAACAATAAAGTAGAGGACGTCTAACTTGTTTTTGCAGGGCATATTGTGATGTGATATGGTCAAGACATGATGCTAAATTTTATTGTATGAGATGATCATGTTTTGTAACCAAGTTATCGGCAACTGGCAGGAGCCATATGGTTGTCGCTTTATTGTATGCAATGCAATTGCGCTGTAATGCTTTACTTTATCACTAAGCGGTAGCGATAGTCGTGGAAGCATAAGATTGGCGAGACGACAACGATGCTACGATGGTGATCAAGGTGTCGCGCCGGCGACGATGGTGATCACGACGGTGCTTCGAAGATGGAGATCACAAGCACAAGATGATGATGGCCATATCATATCACTTATATTTATTGCATGTGATGTTTATCTTTTATGCATCTTATCTTCCTTTGATTGACGGTAGCATTTTAAGATGATCTCTCACTAATTATCAAGAAGTGTTCTCCCTGAGTATGCACCGTTGCGAAAGTTCTTCGTGCTGAGACACCACGTGATGATCGGGTGTGATAGGCTCTATGTTCAAATACAACGGGTGCAAAACAGTTGCACACGCGGAATACTCAGGTTATACTTGACGAGCCAAGCATATACAGATATGGCCTCGGAACACGGAGACCGAAAGGTCGAGCATGAATCATATAGTAGATATGATCAACATAGTGATGTTCACCATTGAAACTACTCCATCTCACGTGATGATCGGACATGGTTTAGTTGATTTGGATCACGTGATCACTTAGAGGATTAGAGGGATGTCTATCTAAGTGGGAGTTCTTAAGTAATATGATTAATTGAACTTTAATTTATCATGAACTTAGTCCTGGTAGTATTAGCATATCTATGTTGTAGATCAATAGCTCGCGTTGTTGCTTTCATATGTTTATTTTGATATGTTCCTAGAGAAAATTGTGTTGAAAAATGTTAGTAGCAAAGATGCGGATTGGATCCGTGATCTGAGGTTTATCCTCATTGCTGCACAGAATAATTATGTCCTTGATGCACCGCTAGGTGACGGACCTATTGCAGGAGCAGATGCAGATGTTATGAACGTTTGGCTAGCTCAATATGATGACTACTTGATAGTTTAGTGCACCATGCTTAACGGCTTAGAATCGGGACTTCAAAGACGTTTTGAACGTCATGGACCATATGAGATGTTCCAGGAGTTGAAGTTAACATTTCAAGCAAATACCCGAGTTGAGAGATATGAAGTCTCCAACAAGTTCTATAGCTAAAAGATGGAGGAGAATCGCTCAACTAGTGAGCATGTGCTCAGATTGTCTGGGTACTACAATCGCTTGAATCAAGTGGGAGTTAATCTTCCAGATAAAATAGTGATTGACAGAATTCTCTAGTCACCATCACCAAGTTAGTAGAACTTCATGATGAACTATATTATGCAAGGGATGACGAAAACGACTCCCGAGCTTTTCATGATGATGAAATCAATGAAGGTAGAAATCAAGAAAGAGCATCAAGTGTTGATGGTTGACAAGACCACTAGTTTCAAGAAAAAGGGCAAAGGGAAGAAGGGGAACTTCAAGAAGAACGACAAGCAAGTTGCTACTCAAGTGAAGAAGCCCAAGTCTGATCCTAAGCCTGAGACTAAGTGCTTCTACTGCAAAGAAATTGGTCACTGGAAGCGGAACTACCCCAAGTGATTGGCAGATAAGAAGGATGGCAAAGTGAACATAAGTATATTTGATATACATGTTATTGATGTGTACTTTACTAGTGTTTATAGCAACCCCTCAGTATTTGATACTAGTTCAGTTACTAAGATTAGTAACTCGAAACAGGAGTTGCAGAATAAACAGAGACTAGTTAAGGGTGAAGTGACGATGTGTGTTGGAAGTGGTTCCAAGATTGATATGATCATCATCGCACACTCCCTATACTTTCGGGATTAGTGTTGAAACTAAATAAATGTTATTTGGTGTTTGCGTTGAGCATGAATATGATTTGATCATGTTTATTGCAATACGGTTATTCATTAAAGTCAGCGAATAATTGTTGTTCTGTTTACATGAATAAAACCTTCGATGGTCATACTGTTGGAAATATGCCCTAGAGGCAATAATAAAAGTATTATTATTATATTTCCTTGTTCATGATAATTGTCTTTTATTCATGCTATAACTGTATTATCCGGAAATCGTAATACACGTGTGAATACATAGACCACAATATGTCCCTAGTGAGCCTCTAGTTGACTAGCTCGTTGTGATCAACAGATAGTCATGGTTTCCTGGCTATGGACATTGGATGTCGTTGATAACAGGATCACATCATTAGGAGAATGATGTGATGGACAAGACCCAATCCTAAGCATAGCACAAAGGTCGTGTAGTTCGTTTGCTAGAGCTTTGCCAATGTCAAGTATCTCTTCCTTCGACCATGAGATCGTGTAACTCCTGGATACCGTAGGAGTGCTTTGGGTGTATCAAACGTCACAACGTAACTGGGTGACTATAAAGGTGCACTACAGGTATCTCCGAAAGTACCTATTGTTTTATGCGGATCGAGACTGGGATTTGTCACTCCGTGTAAACGGAGAGGTATCTCTGGGCCCACTCGGTAGGACATCATCATATGCGCAATGTGACCAAGGAGTTGATCATGGGATGATGTGTTACGGAACGAGTAAAGTGACTTGCCGGTAACGAGATTGAACAAGGTATTGGATACCGACGATCGAATCTCGGGCAAGTAAAATACCGATAGACAAAGGGAATTGAATACGGGATTGATTAAGTCCTTGACATCGTGGTTCATCCGATGAGATCATCGTGGAACATGTGGGAGCCAACATGGGTATCCAGATCCCGCTGTTGGTTATTGACCGGAGAACGTCTCGGTCATGTCTGCATGTCTCCCGAACCCGTAGGGTCTACACACTTAAGGTTCGATGACGCTAGGGTTATAAAGGAAGCTTGTATGTGGTTACCGAATGTTGTTCGGAGTCCCGGATGAGATCCCGGACGTCACGAGGAGTTCCGGAATGGTCCGTAGATAGAGATTTATATATAGGAAGTCCTGTTTCGGCCATCGGGACAAGTTTCGGGGTCATCGGTATTGTACCGGGACCACCGGAAGGGTCCCGGGGGCCCACCGGGTGGGGCCACCTGCCCCGGGGGGCCACATGGGCTGTAGGGGTTGCGCCTTGGCCTACATGGGCCAAGGGCACCAGCCCCAAGAGGCCCATGCGCCGGGGGAAACCCTAAAGGAAGAGTCCCAGCAGGGGAAGGCACCTCCTAGGTGCCTTGGGGGGGGGGGGGAGGACTCCTCCCCTGGCCGCCGCCCCCTTGGAGATTGGATCTCCTAGGGGCTGCCGCACCCCTCCCTTGGGATCCCTATATATAGTGGGGTAGGAGGGCCTCCCAAACTTACCTTATGCCTTTGGTGCAGCCCCTCCCTCTCTCCCAAGTTCTTCTCCTCTCCCGTAGGTGCTTGGCGAAGCCCTGCAGGATTGCCACGCTCCTCCACCACCACCACGCCGTTGTGCTGCTGCTGGATGGAGTCTTCCTAAACCTCTCCCTCTCTCCTTGCTGGATCAAGGCGTGGGAGACGTCATCGGGCTGTATGTGTGTTGAACGCGGAGGTGCCGTCCGTTCGGCACTTGGTCATCGGTGATTTGAATCACGACGAGTACGACTCCATCAACCCCGTTCACTTGAACGCTTCCGCTTAGCGATCTACAAGGGTATGTAGATGCACTCTCTTTCTACTCGTTGCTGGTCTCTCCATAGATAGATCTTTGTGATTCGTAGGAAAATTTTTGAATTTCTGCTACGTTCCCCAACAGTGGCATCATGAGCTAGGTCTATTGCGTAGATTCTTTGCACGAGTAGAACACAAAGTAGTTGTGGGCGTTGATGTTGTTCAATATGCTTACCGTTACTAGTCCAATCTTGTTTCGACGGTATTGTGGGATGAAGCGGCCCGGACCGACCTTACACGTACTCTTATGTGAGACAGGTTCCACCGATTGACATGCACTTGGTGCATAAGGTGGCTAGCGGGTGCCAGTCTCTCCCACTTTAGTCGGAACGGATTCGATGAAAAGGGTCCTTATGAAGGGTAAATAGCAATTGGCATATCACGTTGTGGTCTTGCGTAGGTAAGAAACGTTCTTGCTAGAAACCCATAGCAGCCACGTAAAACATGCAACAACAATTAGAGGACGTCTAACTTGTTTTTGCAGGGTATGCTATGTGATGTGATATGGCCAAAAGGATGTGATGAATGATATATGTGATGTATGAGATTGATCATGTTCTTGTAATAGGATTCACGACTTGCATGTCGATGAGTATGACAACCGGCAGGAGCCATAGGAGTTGTCTTTATTTTTTGTATGACCTGCGTGTCATTGAAGAACGCCATGTAAACTACTTTACTTTATTGCTAAACGCATTAGTCATAGAAGTAGAAGTAGTCGTTGGCGTGACAACTTCATGAAGACACGATGATGGAGATCATGATGATGGAGATCATGGTGTCGTGCCCGTGACAAGATGATCATGGAGCCCCGAAGATGAAGATCAAAAGGAGCAAAATGATATTGGCCATATCATGTCACTATTTGATTGCATGTGATGTTTATCATGTTTATGCATCTTGTTTACTTAGGACGACGGTAGTAAATAAGATGATCCCTTACACAAAATTTCAAGAAGTGTTCTCCCCTAACTGTGCACCGTTGCTACAGTTCGTCGCTTCTAAGCACCACGTGATGATCGGGTGTGATGGATTCTTACGTTCACATACAACGGGTGTAAGACAGTTTTACACAGCGAAAACACTTAGGGTTAACTTGACGAGCCTAGCATGTGCAGACATGGCCTCGGAACACGGAGACCGAAAGGTCGAGCATGAGTCGTATAGCAGATACGATCAACATGAAGATGTTCACCGACGTTAACTAGTCCATCTCACGTGATGATCGGACACGGCCTAGTTGACTCGGATCATGTGATCACTTAGATGACCAGAGGGATGTCTATCTAAGTGGGAGTTCATAAGATGAACTTAATTATCCTGAACATAGTCAAAAGACCTTTTGCAAATTATGTCGTAGTTCACGCTATAGTTCTACTGTTTTAGATATGTTCCTAGAGAAAATATAGTTGAAAGTTGAAAGTAGCAATTATGCGATCAGTAGAAAGCTTATGTCCTTAATGCACCGCTTAGTGTGCTGAACCCCAAACATCGTTTGTGGATGTTTCGAACATCGAACATACACGTTTTGATAACTACGGGATAGTTCAGTTAAATGGTTTAAGTAGAGGCACCAAAGACGTTTTCGAGACGTCACGGAACATATGAGATGTTTCGAGGGCTGAAATTGGGATTTCAGGCTCGTGCCCACGTCAAGAGGTATAAGACCTCCGACGATTTTCTTAGCCTGCAAACTAAGGAGAGAAGCTCAATTGTTGAGCTTGTGCTCAGATTGTCTAAGTGCAACAATCACTTGAATCAAGTGGGAGTTGATCTTCCAGATGAAATAGTGATAGTTCCTCCGAAGTCATTACCACCAAGCTGCTAGAGCTTCGTGATGAACTATAATATATCAAGGACATATATGATGATCCTTGAGATATTCGCGATGTTTGACTCCGCAAAAGTAGAAATCAAAAGGGAGCATCAATCGTTGATGGTTAGTAAAACCACTAGTTTCAAGAAGGGCAAGGGCAAGAAGGGATACTTCATGAAACGGCAAATCAGCTGCTGCACCAGTGAAGAAACCCGAGGTTGAACCCAAACCCGAGACTAAGTGCTTCTGTGATAAGGGGAATAGCCGCTGGAGCAGAATTACCCTAGATACTTGGTAGATAAGAAGGCTGGCAAGGTCGATAGAAGTATATTGGATATACATTATGTTAATGTGTACTTTACTAGTACTCCTAGTAGCACCAGGGTATTAGATACCGGTTCGGTTGCTAAGTGTTAGTAACTCGAAATAAAAGCTAAGGAAGGAAAACGGAGACTAGCTAAAGGTGAGCTGACGATATATGTTGGAAGTGTTTCCAAGTTTGATGTGATCAAACATCGCACGCTCCCTCTACCATCAAGATTAGTATTAAACCTGAATGGTTTATTGAATCTCGATCGTAGTGATACACATTTTCGTGCCAAAAGATATAAGATAGTAATGATAGTACCGCTTACTTGTGGCACTGCCATGTAAGTCATAATGGTATAAAACGCATGAAGAAGCTCCATGTTGATGGATCTTTGGACTCACTCATTTTTGAAAAGTTTGAGACATGCGAACCATGTCTATTGGTATATATGCATGAAGAAACTCCATGCAAATGGATCGTTTAGACTCACTTGATTTTGAATCACTTGAGATATGCAAATCATACCACATAGGCAAGATGACTGAAAAGCCTCGGTTTCAGTAAGATGGAACAAGATAGCAACTCGTTGGAAGTAACACATTTTGATGTGTGCAGTCCAATGAGTGCTGAGGCATGCAGTGAATATCGTTATGATCTTACTTCACAGATGATTCGAGTAGATGTTGAGAATATTTACTTGATGAAACACAAGTCTGAATTATTGAATGGTTCAAGTAATTTCAGAGTGAAGTAGAAGATCATTGTGACAAGAGGATAAAATGTCTATGATATGATCATAGAGATGAATATCTGAGTTACGAGTCTTGGCACACAATTAAGACATTGTGGAAGTTGTTTCGCAATTAATACCGCCTGGAACACCATAGTGTGATGGTGTGTCCGAACATCATAGTTGCACCCTATTGGATATGGTGCGTACCATGATGTCTCTTATCGAATTACCACTATCGTTCATGGGTTAGGCATTAGAGACAACCACATTCACTTTAAATAGGGCACCACGTAATTCCGATGAGATGACACCGTATGAATTATGGTTTAGAGAAACCTAAGTTGTCGTTTCTTAAAAGTTTGGGGCTGCGACGCTTATATGAAAAAGTTTCAGGTTGATAAGCTCGAACCCAAAGCGGATAAAATGCATCTTCATAGGAAACCCAAAACAGTTGGGTATACCTCCTAATTCAGATCCGAAAGCAATATGGATTGTTTCTAGAATCGGGTCCTTTCTCGAGGAAAAGTTTCTCTCGAAAGAATTGAGTGGGAGGATGGTGGAGACTTGATGAGGTTATTGAACCGTCTCTTCAACTAGTGTGTGACAGGGCACAGGGAGTTGTTCCTGTGGCACCTACACCAATTGAAGTGGAAGCTTATGATATTGATCATGAAACTTCGGATCAAGTCACTCCCAAACCTCGTAGGATGACAAGGATGCGTACTACTTCAGAGTGGTACGTAATCCTGTCTTGAAAGTCATGTTGCTGGACAACAATGAACCTACGAGCTATGGAGAAACAATGGTGGGCCCGGATTCCGATAAATGGCTCGAGGCCATAAAATCTGAGAACGGATCCATGGACTTTGGCGGACTTGCCCGATGATCGGCAAGCCATTAAGATAAATGGATCTTTAAGAAGAAGACGGACGTGGATGGTAATGTCACCGTCCATGAAGCTCGACTTGTGGCGAAAAGTTTTTCACAAGTTCAAGGAGTTGACTACGATGAGATTTTCTCACTCGTAGCGATGCTTAAAGTCCGTCGGAATCATGTTAGCATTAGCTGCATTTATGAAATCTGGCAGATGGATGTCAAGACAAGTTTCCTTACTAGTTTTCGTAAGGAAAGGTTGTATGCAATACAATCAGAAAAGTTTTGTCAATCCTGAGGATGCTAAAAGGTATGCTAGCTCCAGCGATCCTTCTAAGGACTGGAGTAAGCATCTCGGAGTTGGAATGTATGCTTTGATGATGATCAAAGATTTTGGGTCTATACAAAGTTTATGAGAAACTTGTATTTCCAAAGAAGTGAGTGAGAGCACTATAAAATTTCTGATGAGTATATGTTGTTGACATATTGATGATCAGAAATGACGTAGAATTTCTGGAAAGCATATAGGGCTATTTTGAAAGTGTTTTTCAATGGAAAGCCTGGATTAAGCTACTTGAACATTGAGCATCAAGATCTATAAGGATAGATCAAAATGCTTAATAATACTTTCAAATGAGCACATACCTTGACATGATCTTGAAGGTGTTCAAGATGGACCAGTCAAAGAAGGAGTTCTTGCCTGAGTTGTAAGGTACGAAGTTAAGACTTAAAGCTCGACCACGGCAGAATAGAGAGAAAGGACGAAGGTCGTCCCCTATGCTTAAGACGTAGGCTCTTCAGTATGCTATGCTGTGTACCGCACCTGAAGTGTGCCTTGCCATGAGTCAGTCAAGGGGTACAAGAGTGATCCAAGAATGGCTCACAGGACAGCGGTCAAAGTTATCCTTAGTAACTAGTGGACTAAGGAATTTTCTCGATTATGGAGGTGGTAAAAGAGTTCGTCGTAAAAGTTACGACGATGCAAGCTTGACATCTATCCGGATAGCTCTGAGTAGAGAGACCGGATACATATAATGGAGCAATAATTTAGGATAGCTCCAAGTAGAACAGTTGTTTGGAATAGCTCCAAATAGAGCGTGGTAGCTGCATCTAGGAGATGACATAGAGATTTGTAAAGCACACATGGATCTGAAAGGTTCAGACCCGTTGACTAAAACCTCTCTCACAAGCAACATGATCAAACATAAAACTCATTGAGTGTTAATCACATAGTGATGTGAACTAGACTCCTGACTCTAGTAAACTCTTGGGTATTAGTCACATGGCGATGTGACCTGTGAGTGTTAATCACATGGCGATGTGAACTGGATTATTGACTCTAGTGCAAGTGGGAGACTGTTGGAAATATGCCCTAGAGGCAATAATAAAAGTATTATTATTATATTTCCTTGTTCATGATAATTGTCTTTTTTTCATGCTATAACTGTATTATCCGGAAATCGTAATACACGTGTGAATACATAGACCACAATATGTCCCTAGTGAGCCTCTAGTTGACTAGCTCGTTGTGATCAACAGATAGTCATGGTTTCCTGGCTATGGACATTGGATGTCGTTGATAACGGGATCACATCATTAGGAGAATGATGTGATGGACAAGACCCAATCCTAAGCATAGCACAAAGGTCGTGTAGTTCGTTTGCTAGAGCTTTGCCAATGTCAAGTATCTCTTCCTTCGACCATGAGATCGTGTAACTCCTGGATACCGTAGGAGTGCTTTGGGTGTATCAAACGTCACAACGTAACTGGGTGACTATAAAGGTGCACTACAGGTATCTCCGAAAGTATCTATTGTTTTATGCGGATCGAGACTGGGATTTGTCACTCCGTGTAAACGGAGAGGTATCTCTGGGCCCACTCGGTAGGACATCATCATATGCGCAATGTGACCAAGGAGTTGATCACGGGATGATGTGTTATGGAACGAGTAAAGTGACTTGCCGGTAACGAGATTGAACAAGGTATTGGATACCGACGATCGAATCTCGGGCAAGTAAAATACCGATAGACAAAGGGAATTGAATACGGGATTGATTAAGTCCTTGACATCGTGGTTCATCCGATGAGATCATCGTGGAACATGTGGGAGCCAACATGGGTATCCAGATCCCGCTGTTGGTTATTGACCGGAGAACGTCTCGGTCATGTCTGCATGTCTCCCGAACCCGTAGGGTCTACACACTTAAGGTTCGATGACGCTAGGGTTATAAAGGAAGCTTGTATGTGGTTACCAAATGTTGTTCGGAGTCCCGGATGAGATCCCGGACGTCACGAGGAGTTCCGGAATGGTCCGGAGGTAAAGATTTATATATAGGAAGTCCTGTTTCGGCCATCGGGACAAGTTTCGGGGTCATCGGTATTGTACCGGGACCACCGGAAGGGTCCCGGGGGGCCACCGGGTGGGGCCACCTGCCCCGGGGGGCCACATGGGCTGTAGGGGGTGCGCCTTGGCCTACATGGGCCAAGGGCACCAGCCCCAAGAGGCCCATGCGCCTGGGGAAACCCTAAAGGAAGAGTCCCAGCAGGGGAAGGCACCTCCTAGGTGCCTTGGGGGGGAGGACTCCTCCCCTGGCCGCCGCCCCCTTGGAGATTGGATCTCCTAGGGGCTGCTGCACCCCCCCCCCTTGGGATCCCTATATATAGTGGGGTAGGAGGGCCTCCCAAACTTACCTTATGCCTTTGGTGCAGCCCCTCCCTCTCTCCCAAGTTCTTCTCCTCTCCCGTAGGTGCTTGGCGAAGCCCTGCAGGATTGCCACGCTCCTCCACCACCACCACGCCGTTGTGCTGCTGCTGGATGGAGTCTTCCTCAACCTCTCCCTCTCTCCTTGCTGGATCAAGGCGTGGGAGACGTCATCGGGCTGTACGTGTGTTGAACGCGGAGGTGCCGTCCGTTCGGCACTTGGTCATCGGTGATTTGAATCACGACGAGTACGACTCCATCAACCCCGTTCACTTGAACGCTTCCGCTTAGCGATCTACAAGGGTATGTAGATGCACTCTCTTTCTACTCGTTGCTGGTCTCTCCATAGATAGATCTTGGTGATTCGTAGGAAATTTTTTGAATTTCTGCTACGTTCCCCAACACATACACCCAATGAAAATAGTTCGTTGGATCTCGATCATAGTGTTACACATATTCATAATATTTAAGCCAAAAGATGCAAAGTTAATAATGATAGTGCAACTTATTTGTGGCACTACCATTTAGGTCATATCGGTGTAAAGCGCATGAAGAAACTCCATACTGATGGACTTTTGGAACCACTTGATTATGAATCACTTGGTGCTTGCGAACCATGCCTTATGGGCAAGATGACTAAAGACTCCGTTCTCCGGAACAATGGAGCGAGCAACAGATTTGTTGGAAATCATACATACTGATGTATGTGGTCCGATGAATATTAAAGCTCGCGACAAGTATCATTATGTTCTGACCTTCACAGATGATTTGAGCAGATATGAGTATATCTACTTGATGAAACACAAGTCTGAAACATTTTAAAAGTTCAAAGAATTTCAGAATGAAGTGGAGAATCATCGTAACAAAAATAAAAGTTTCTACGATATGATCGCAGAAGTAAAATATTTGAGTTACGAGTTTGGCCTTCAGTTAAAAACAATGTGAAATAGTTTCACTACTCACGCCACCTGGAACACCACAGTGTAATGGTGTGTCCGAATGTCATAATCGTACTTTATTGGATATAGTACAATCTATGATGTTTCTTACCGATTTACCAATATCATTTTGGGATCATGCATTAGAGACAGCTGCATTCACGTTAAAAAGGGGCACCATCTAAGTCCGTTGAGACGACACAGTCTGAACTGTGGTTTGGCAAGAAACCAAAGTTGTCGTTTCTTAAAGTTTGGGATTGTGATGCTTATATGAAAAAGTTTCATCCTGATAAGCTCAAACCCAAATCGGAGAAATATGTCTTCATAGGATACCCAAAGGAGACTGTTGGGTACACCTTCTATCACAGATCTGAAGGCAAGACATTCATTGCTAAGAATGGATCCTTTCTAGAGAAGGAGTTTCTCTTGAAAGAAGTGAGTGGGAGGAAAGTAGAACTTGGTAAGTTAATTGTACCTTCTCCCTTATTGGAAAGTAGTTCATCACAGAAATCTGTTCCTGTGACTACTACACCAATTAGTGAGGAAGCTAATGATCATGATCATGTAACTTCAGATCAAGTTACTACCGAATCTCGTAGGTTAACCAGAGTGAGATCCGCACCAGAGTGGTACGGTAATCTTGTTTTGGAGGTCATTCTACTTGACCATGACGAACCTACGAACTGTGAGGAAGCGATGATGAGCTCAGATTCCGCAAAATGGCTTGAGGCCATGAAATCTGAGATAGGATCCATGTATGAGAACAAAGTATGGACTTTGATGGATTTGCCCGATGATCGGCAAGCCATAGAAAATAAATGGATCTTCAAGAGGAAGACGGACGCTGATAGTAGTGTTACTATCTACAAAGCTAGAATTGTCGAAAAAGGTTTTTGACAAAGTTCAAGGTGTTGACTACGATAAAATTTTCTCACTCGTAGCGATGCTTAAGTCTGTCCAAATCATGTTAGCAATTGCCGCATTTTTATGAAATCTGGCAAATGGATAAACAAAACTACATTCCTTAATGGATTTAAAGAAGAGTTGTATATGATGCAACCAGAAGGTTTTGTCAATCCTAAAGGTGCTAACAAAATATGCAAGCTCCAGCGATCCATCTATGGACTGGTGCAAGCATCTCGGAGTTGGAATATGCGCTTTGATGAGATGATCAAAGCATATAGTTTTATACAGACTTGCGGTGAAGCCTGTATTTACAAGAAAGTGAGTGGGGGCACTACAACATTTCTGATAAGTATATGTGAATGACATATTGTTGATCAGAAATAATGCAGAATTATTCTACAAAGCAAAAAGGAGTGTTTTGAAAGAAGTTTTTCAAAGAAAGACCTCGGTAAAGCTGCTTACATATTAAGCATCAAGATCTATAGAGATAGATCAAGATGATTGATAAGTTTTTTTTCAATGAGTACATACCTTGATAATATTTTGAAGTAGTTCAAAAATTGGAACAGTCAAAGAAAGAGTTCTTGGCTGTGTTACAAGGTGTGAAATTGAGTAAGACTCAAAGCCCGACCACGGCAGAAGATAGAAAGAGAATGAAAGTCATTGCCTATGCCTCAGCCATAGGTTCTATAAAGTATGCCATGCTGTCTACCAGATCTATTGTATACCCTACACTGTGTTAAGCAAGGGAGTACAATAGTGATCTAAGAGTAGATCACTCGACAGTGGTCAAAATTATCCTTAGTGGAATAAGGAAATATTTCTCAATTATGGAGGTGACAAAAAGGTTCATCGTAAAAAGTTACGTCGATGCAAGTTTTGACACAGATCTGGATGACTCTAAGTCTCGATCTAGATACATATTGAAAGTGGGAGCAATTAGCTAGAGTATCTCCGTGCAGAGCATTGTAGACATAGAATTCGCAAAATACTTACGGATCTGTATGTGACAGACCCGTTGACTAAAATTATCTCACAAGCAAAACATGATCACACCTTAGTACTCTTTGGGTGTTAATCACATAAACGATGTGAACTAGATTACTGACTCTAGTAAACCCTTTGGGTATAGGTCACATGACAATGTGAACTATGGGTGTTAATCACATGGTGATGTGAACTATTAGTGTTGAATCACATGGCGATGTGAACTAGATTATTGACTCTAGTGCAAGTGGGAGACTGAAGGAAATATGCCCTAGAGGCAATAATAAAGTTATTGTTTATTTCCTTATATCATGATAAATGTTTATTATTCATGCTAGAATTGTATTAACCGGAAACATAATACATGTGTGAATACATAGACAAACAGAGTGTCACTAGTAAGCCTCTACTTGACTAGCTCGCTAATCGAAGATGGTTATGTTTCCTAACCATGAACAAAAGAGTTGTTATTTGATTAACGGGATCACATCATTAGAAGAATGATGTGATTAACATGACCCATTCCATTAGCTTAGCACCTAATCGTTTAGTATGTTGCTATTGCTTTCTTCATGACTTATACATGTTCCTATGACTATGAGATTATGCAACTCCCGTTTGCCGGAGGAACACTTTGTGTGCTACCAAACGTCACAACGTAACTGGGTGATTATAAAGGAGCTCTACAAGTGTCTCCAAAGGTACATGTTGGGTTGGCGTATTTCGAGATTAGGATTTGTCACTCCGTTTGTTGGAGAGGTATCTCTAGGCCCTCTCGGTAATGCACATCACATAAGCCTTGCAAGCATTGCAACTAATGAGTTAGTTGCGAGATGATGTATTACGGAATGAGTAAAGAGACTTGCCGATAACGAGGTTGAACTAGGTATTGAGATACCGACGATCGAATCTTGGGCAAGTAACATACCGATGACAAAGGGAACAACGTATGTTGTTATGTGGTCTGACCGATAAAGATCTTCGTAGAATATGTAGGAGCCAATATGGGCATCCAGGTCCCGCTATTGGTTATTGACCAGAACGGTGTCTCGGTCATGTCTACATAGTTCTCGAACCCGTAGGGTCCGCACGCTTAACGTTCGTTGACGATATAGTACTATGTGAGTTATGTATGTTGGTGACCGAATGTTGTTCGGAGTCCGGAATGAGATCACGGACATGACGAGGAACTCCGGAATGGTCCGGAGACAAAGTTTGATATATGGGATAATAGTGTTTGGTCACGGGAAGGGTTCCGGAAATCACCGGAAGGGGTTCCGGATGTTTCCCGAAATGTTTGGGTACGAGAACACTTTATTTGGGCCAAAGGGGAATGCCCACAAGGTTTTTGGAAAGCGCAAAAGGAAGTTTTGCGGAGTCTAGGGGCCAGACGCCAGGGTCCCTAGCGTCTGGGTCCAGACGCCGGGAACCCTGGCGTCTGGCTCTGGAGTCCGAGAAGGACTCTTGCCTTTCGGGTGAAACCGACTTTGTGGAGGTTTTTACTCCAAGTTTCGACCCCAGGGCTCAACATATAAATAGAGGGGTAGGGCTAGCACCAAAGACCGATCAAGAAACACCAAGCCGTGTGCCGGCAACCCCGTCCTCTCTAGTTTATCCTCCGTCATAGTTTTCGTAGTGCTTAGGCGAAGCCCTGCGGAGATTGTTCTTCACCAACACCGTCACCACGCCGTCGTGCTGCCGGAACTCATCTACTACTTCGCCCCTCTTGCTGGATCGAGAAGGCGAGGACGTCACCGAGCCGAACGTGTGCAAAACTCGGAGGTGCCGTGCTTTCGGTACTTGGATCGGTCGGACGTGAAGACGTAGGACTACATCAACCACGTTGATATAACGCTTCCGTGAACGGTCTACGAGGGTACGTAGACAACACTCTCCCCTCTCGTTGCTATGCATCACCATGATCTTGCGTGTGCGTAGGATTTTTTTTTAAATTACTATGTTCCCCAACACTCCACACGCTTCGTAATGCATAATTTCGTTAGCTTCTATAGATGGTCTCGTGCATAAAACACTACCGCACCAACATCTGAGTAATTGTATTGGTTTCTGCTCAAGTATCATAATGCAATCTTGTCTTTGATTGTAAACCCTGGTTTGGTATTTTTAGTTGCACGTTTCAGTGAAAGAAAGAAAAAACAGTGTCAAAGTAGAATATATAAACTAGAAAGATTAGCATCCATGTCTCAGTATAAATTTCATGCATAGTAGTCTGGCATGGCATGTACATAAACAGAGGACCGCACTACACAACCCGTTTTATCTGCAGTGATAAACAAACGCTATCACTGAGAGCATTTTTCTTGTGGAAGTTCTCATTTGAGCTGACATGTTTCCTGATGCAAACTCATTCAACCATGTATAGCCTTCACAGCACATCATTTGGTTGATCTTTAGTTCTTGGGTTCTGCAGATGCAAAATGGAGCCGGCGACCAGCCCTTCTTCCTCGCCCTCAGCCTTGACACCACCGTTGACGCCCCCAAGAGCAGTCGGGCATCGACGTCGACGCCGGCAAGGCAACATGCGTTGCTGTTGGGGAACGTAGTAATTTCAAAAAAATTCCTACGCACACGCAAGATCATGATGATGCATAGCAACGAGAGGGGAGAGTGTTGTCTACGTACCCTCGTAGACCGAAGCGGAAGCGTTGACGCAACATAGAGGAAGTAGTCGTACGTCTTCCGATCTGACCGATCCAAGCACCGTTACTCCGGCGCCTCCGAGTTCTTAGCACACGTACAGCTCGATGACACTCCCCGGGCTCCGATCCAGCAAAGCTTCGGGGATGAATTCCGTCAGCACAACAGCGTGGTGACGATGATGATGTTCTACCAACGCAGGGCTTCGCCTAAGCACTACAACGATATGACCGAGGTGGAATATGGTGGAAGGGGGCACCGCAAACGGCTAAGGAACGATCATGAAGATCAACTTGTGTGTTCTAGGGTGCCCCCTTGCCTCCGTATATAAAGGATCCAAGGGGGGGTGCGGCCGGCCCTAGAGGAGGCGCGCAGGAGGAGTCCTACTCTTACCGGGAGTAGGACTGCCCTCCCTTTCCTTGTCCAAGTAGGAGAGAGGGAAGGAGAGAAGGAAAGGGGGGCGCCGCCCCTCCCTCCTTGTCCAATTCGGACTAGGGGGAGAGGGGGCGCGCGGCCTGCCCTGGCAGCCCCTTCCTCTTCTCCACTTTAGGCCCATGAGGCCCATTAACCCCCCGGGGGGTTCCGGTAACCCCCCGGTGCTCCGGTTTTATCCGAAACTTCCCCGGAACGCTTTCGGTGTCCGAATATAGTCGTCCAATATATCAATCTTTATGTCTCGACCATTTCGAGACTCCTCGTCATGTCCGTGATCACATCCGGGACTCCAAACTAACTTCGGTACATCAAAATGCATAAACTCATAATAACTGTCATCGTAACTTTAAGCATGCGGACCCTACGGTTCGAGAACAATGTAGACATGACCGAGACACGTCTCCGGTCAATAACCAATAGCGGGACCTGGATGCCCATATTGGCTCCTACATATTCTACGAAGATCTTTATCGGTCAGACCGCATAACAACATACGTTGTTCCCTTTGTCATCGGTATGTTACTTGCCCGAGATTCGATCGTCGGTATCCAATACCTAGTTCAATCTCGTTCCCGGCAAGTCTCTTTACTCGTTCCGTAATACATCATCTCACAACTAACACATTAGTTGTAATGCTTGCAAGGCTTATGTGATGTGCATTACCGAGAGGGCCCAGAGATACCTCTCCGACAATCGGAGTGACAAATCCTAATCTCGAAATACGCCAACCCAACATGTACCTTTGGAGACACCTGTAGAGCTCCTTTATAATCACCCAGTTACGTTGTGACGTTTGGTAGCACACAAAGTGTTCCTCCGGCAAACGGGAGTTGCATAATCTCATAGTCATAGGAACATGTATAAGTCATGAAGAAAGCAATAGCAACATACTAAACGATCGGGTGCTAAGCTAATGGAATGGGTCATGTCAATCAGATCATTCAACTAATGATGTGATCCCATTAATCAAATAACAACTTCTTTGTCTATGGTTAGGAAACATAACCATCTTTGATTAACAAGCTAGTCAAGTAGAGGCATACTAGTGACACTCTGTTTGTCTATGTATTCACACATGTATTATGTTTCCAGTTAATACAATTCTAGCATGAATAATAAACATTTATCATGATATAAGGAAATAAATAATAACTTTATTATTGCCTCTAGGTCATATTTCCTTCAGTCTCCCACTTGCACTAGAGTCAATAATCTAGATTACACAGTAATGATTCTAACACCCATGGAGTCTTGGTGTTGATCATGTTTTGCTCGTGGAAGAGGCTTAGTCAACGGGTCTGCTACATTCAGATCCGTATGTATCTTGCAAATCTCTATGTCTCCCACCTGGACTAGATCCCGGATGGAATTGAAGCGTTTCTTGATGTGCTTGGTTCTCTTGTGAAATCTGGATTCCTTTGCCAAGGCAATTGCACCAGTATTGTCACAAAAGATTTTCATTGGACCCGATGCACTAGGTATGACACCTAGATCGGATATGAACTCCTTCATCCAGACTCCTTCATTTGCTGCTTCCGAAGCAGCTATGTACTCCGCTTCACATGTAGATCCCGCTACGACGCTTTGTTTAGAACTGCACCAACTGACAACTCCACCGTTTAATGTAAACACGTATCCGGTTTGCGATTTAGAATCGTCCGGATCAGTGTCAAAGCTTGCATCAACGTAACCTTTTACGATGAGCTCTTTGTCACCTCCATATATGAGAAACATATCCTTAGTCCTTTTCAGGTATTTCAGGATGTTCTTGACCGCTGTCCAGTGATCCACTCCTGGATTACTTTGGTACCTCCCTGCTAGACTTATAGCAAGGCACACATTAGGTCTGGTACACAGCATTGCATACATGATAGATCCTATGGCTGAAGCATAGGGAACATCTTTCATTTTCTCTCTATCTTCTGCAGTGGTCGGGCTTTGAGTCTTACTCAATTTCACACCTTGTAACACAGGCAAGAACCCTTTCTTTGCTTGATCCATTTTGAACTTTTTCAAAACTTTGTCAAGGTATGTGCTTTGTGAAAGTCCAATTAAGCGTCTTGATCTATCTCTATAGATCTTAATGACTAATATGTAAGCAGCTTTACCGAGGTCTTTCATTGAAAAACTCTTATTCAAGTATCCCTTTATGCTATACAGAAATTCTATATCATTTCCAATTAGTAATATGTCATCCACATATAATATCAGAAATGCTACAGAGCTCCCACTCACTTTCTTGTAAATACAGGCTTCTCCAAAAGTCTGTATAAAACCAAATGCTTTGATCACACTATCAAAGCGTTTATTCCAACTCCGAGAGGCTTGCACCAGTCCATAAATGGATCGCTGGAGCTTGCACACTTTGTTAGCTCCCTTTGGATCGACAAAACCTTCTGGTTGTATCATATACAACTCTTCTTCCAGAAATCCATTCAGGAATGCAGTTTTGACATCCATCTGCCAAATTTCATAATCATAAAATGCGGAGATTGCTAACATGATTCGGACAGACTTAAGCATCGCTACGGGTGAGAAGGTCTCATCGTAATCAATCCCTTGAACTTGTCGAAAACCTTTTGCGACAAGTCGAGCTTTGTAGACAGTAATATTACCGTCGGCGTCAGTCTTCTTCTTGAAGATCCATTTATTCTCAATTGCTTGCCGATCATCAGGCAAGTCAACCAAAGTCCATACTTTGTTCTCATACATGGATCCCATCTCAGATTTCATGGCTTCAAGCCATTTTGCGGAATCTGGGCTCACCATCGCTTCTTCATAGTTCGTAGGTTCATCATGATCTAGTAGCATGACTTCCAGAACAGGATTACCGTACCACTCTGGCGCGGATCTCACTCTGGTTGATCTACGAGGTTCAGTAGTATCTTGTTCTGAAGTTTCATGATCATCATCATTAGCTTCCTCACTAACTGGTGTAGGTGTCACTGAAACAGTTTTCTGTGATGTGCTACTTTCCAATAAGGGAGCAGGTACAGTTACCTCGTCAAGCTCTACTTTCCTCCCACTCACTTCTTTCGAGAGAAACTCCTTCTCCAGAAAGTTTCCGAATTTAGCAACAAAAGTCTTGCCTTCGGATCTGTGATAGAAGGTGTATCCAATAGTTTCCTTTGGATATCCTATGAAGACACATTTCTCCGATTTGGGTTCGAGCTTATCAGGTTGAAGTTTTTTCACATAAGCATCGCAGCCCCAAACTTTCAGAAATGACAACTTTGGTTTCTTGCCAAACCACAGTTCATAAGGCGTCGTCTCAACGGATTTTGATGGTGCCCTATTTAACGTGAATGTGGCCGTCTCTAGAGCGTATCCCCAAAATGATAGCGGTAAATCAGTAAGAGACATCATAGATCGCACCATATCTAGTAAAGTACGATTACGACGTTCGGACACACCATTACGCTGTGGTGTTCTGGGTGGCGTGAGTTGCGAAACTATTCCGCATTGCTTCAAATGTACACCAAACTCGTAACTCAAATATTCTCCTCCACGATCAGATCGTAGAAACTTTATTTTCTTGTTACAATGATTTTCAACTTCACTCTGAAATTCTTTGAACTTTTCAAATGTTTCAGACTTATGTTTCATTAAGTAGATATACCCATATCTGCTTAAGTCATCTGTGAAGGTGAGAAAATAACGATATCCGCCATGAGCCTCAATATTCATCGGACCACATACATCTGTATGTATGATTCCCAACAAATCTGTTGCTCTCTCCATAGTACCGGAGAACGGTGTTTTAGTCATCTTGCCCATGAGACACGGTTCGTAAGTACCAAGTGATTCATAATCAAGTGGTTCCAAAAGTCCATCAGTATGGAGTTTCTTCATGCGCTTTATACCGATATGACCTAAACGGCAGTGCCACAAATAAGTTGCACCATCATTATCAACTCTGCATCTTTTGGCTTCAACATTATGAATATGTGTATCACTACTATCGAGTTCAATAAGAATAGACCACTCTTCAAGGGTGCATGACCATAAAAGATATTACTCATATAAATAGAACAACCATTATTCTCTGATTTAAATGAATAACCGTCTCGCATTAAACAAGATCCAGATATAATGTTCATGCTCAACACTGGCACCAAATAAAAATTATTTAGGTCTAATACTAATCCCGAAGGTAGATGTAGAGGTAGCGTGCCGACCGCGATCACATCGACTTTGGAACCGTTTCCCACGTGCATCGTCACCTCGTCCTTAGCCAATCTTCGCTTAATCCGTAGTCCCTGTTTCGAGTTGCAAATATTAGCAACAGAACCAGTATCAAATACCCAGGTGCTACTGCGAGCATTAGTAAGGTACACATCAATAACATGTATATCACATATACCTTTGTTCACCTTGCCATCCTTCTTATCCGCCAAATACTTGGGGCAGTTCCGCTTCCAGTGACCAGTCTGCTTGCAGTAGAAGCACTCAGTTTCAGGCTTAGGTCCAGACTTGGGTTTCTTCTCTTGAGCAGCAACTTGCTTGCCGTTCTTCTTGAAGTTCCCCTTCTTCTTCCCTTTGCCCTTTTTCTTGAAACTAGTGGTCTTGTTGACCATCAACACTTGATGCTCCTTTTTGATTTCTACCTCCGCACTTTTCAGCATTGCGAAGAGCTCGAGAATAGTCTTATTTATCCCTTGCATATTATAGTTCATCACGAAGCTCTTGTAGCTTGGTGGCAGTGATTGGAGAATTCTGTCAATGACGCAATCATCTAGAAGATTAACTCCCAATTGAATCAAGTGATTATTATACCCAAACATTTTGAGTATATGCTCATTGACAGAACTGTTCTCCTCCATCTTGCAGCTATAGAACTTATTGGAGACTTCATATCTCTCAATCCGGGCATTTGCTTGAAATATTAACTTCAATTCCTGGAACATCTCATATGCTCCATGACGTTCAAAACGTCATTGAAGTCCCAATTCTAAGCCGTAAAGCATGGCACACTGAACTATCGAGTAGTCATCAGCTTTTCTCTGCCAGACGTTCATAACATCTGGTGTTGCTCCAGCAGCAGGCCTGGCACCCAGCGGTGCTTCCAGGACGTAATTCTTCTGTGCAGCAATGAGGATAATCCTCAAGTTACGGACCCAGTCCGTGTAATTGCTACCATCATCTTTCAACTTTGCTTTCTCAAGGAACGCATTAAAATTTAACGGAACAACAGCATGAGCCATCTATCTACAATCAAACATAAACAAGCAAGATACTATCAGGTACTAAGTTTCATGATAAATTTAGGTTCAATTAATTTACTTAAAGAACTCCCACTTAGATAGACATCCCTCTAATCCTCTAAGTGATTACGTGATCCAAATCAACTAAACCATGTCCGATCATCACGTGAGATGGAGTAGTTTCATCGGTGAACATCACTATGTTGATCATATCTACTATATGATTCACGCTCGACCTTTCGGTCTCCGTGTTCCGAGGCCATATCTGTATATGCTTGGCTCGTCAAGTATAACCTGAGTATTCCACGTGTGCAACTGTTTTGCACCCGTTGTATTTGAACGTAGAGCCTATCACACCCGATCATCACATGGTGTCTCAGCACGAAGAACTTTTGCAACGGTGCATACTCAGGGAGAACACTTCTTGATAATTTAGTGAGAGATCATCTTATAATGCTACCGTCAATCAAAGCAAGATAAGATGCATAAAAGATAAACATCACATGCAATCAATATAAGTGATATGATATGGCCATCATCATCTTGTGCTTGTGATCTCCATCTCCGAAGCACCGTCATGATCACCATCGTCACCGGCGCGACACCTTGATCTCCATCGTAGCATCGTTGTCGTCTCGCCAATCTTATGCTTCCACGACTATCGCTACCGCTTAGTGATAAAGTAAAGCATTACAGCGCGATTGCATTGCATACAATAAAGCGACAACCATATGGCTCCTGCCAGTTGCCGATAACTCGGTTACAAAACATGATCATCTCATACAATAAAATTTAGCATCATGTCTTGACCATATCACATCACAACATGCTCTGCAAAAACAAGTTAGACGTCCTCTACTTTGTTGTTGAAAGTTTTACGTGGCTGCTACGGGCTTAAGCAAGAACCAATCTTACCTACGTATCAAAACCACAACGATAGTTTGTCAAGTTGGTGATGTTTTAACCTTCGCAAGGACCGGGCGTAGTCACACTCGGTTCAACTAAAGTTGGAGAAACTGTCACCCGCAAGCCACCTCTGTGCAAAGCACGTCGGGAGAACCGGTCTCGCGTAAGCGTACGCGTAATGTTGGTCCGGGCCGCTTCGTCCAACAATACCGCCGAACCAAAGTATGACATGCTGGTAAGCAGTATGACTTATATTGCCCACAACTCACTTGTGTTCTACTCGTGCATATAACATCAACATATAAAACCTGGCTCGGATGCCACTGTTGGGGAACGTAATTTCAAAAAAATTCCTACGCACATGCAAGATCATGATGATGCATAGCAACGAGAGGGGAGAGTGTTGTCTACGTACCCTCGTAGACCGAAGCGGAAGCGTTGACTCAACGTAGAGGAAGTAGTCGTACGTCTTCCGATCCGACCGATCCAAGCACCGTTACTCCGGCGCCTCCGAGTTCTTAGCACACGTACAGCTCGATGACACTCCCCGGGCTCTGATCCAGCAAAGCTTCGGGATGAATTCCGTCAGCACAACGGCGTGGTGACGATGATGATGTTCTACCGATGCAGGGCTTCGCCTAAGCACTACAACGATATGACCGAGGTGGAATATGGTGGAAGGGGGCACCGCACACGGCTAAGGAACGATCACGAAGATCAACTTGTGTGTTATAGGGTGCCCCCTTGCCTCCGTATATAAAGGATCCAAGGAGGGGTGCGGCCGGCCCTAGAGGAGGCGCGCAGGAGGAGTCCTACTCCTACCGGGAGTAGGACTCCCCTCCCTTTCCTTGTCCAAGTAGGAGAGAGGGAAGGAGAGAAGGAAAGGGGGGCGCCGCCCCTCCCTCCTTGTACAATTCGGACTAGAGGGAGAGGGGGCGCGCGGCCTGCCCTGGCAGCCCCTTCCTCTTCTCCACTTTAGGCCCATGAGGCCCATTAACCCCCCGGGGGGTTCCGGTAACCCCCCGGTGCTCCGGTTTTATCCGAAACTTCCCCGGAACGCTTTCGGTGTCCGAATATAGTCGTCCAATATATCAATCTTTATGTCTCGACCATTTCGAGACTCCTCGTCATGTCCGTGATCACATCCGGGACTTCGAACTAACTTCGGAAAATCAAAATGTATAAACTCATAATAACTGTCATCGTAACTTTAAGCGTGCGGACCCTATGGTTCGAGAACAATGTAGACATGACCGAGACACGTCTCCGGTCAATAACAAATAGCGGGACCTGGATGCCCATATTGGCTCCTACATATTCTACGAAGATCTTTATCGGTCAGACCGCATAACAACATACGTTGTTCCCTCCCTTTGTCATCGGTATGTTACTTGCCCGAGATTCGATCGTCGGTATCCAATACCTAGTTCAATCTCGTTACCGGCAAGTCTCTTTACTCATTCCGTAATACATCATCTCACAACTAACACATTAGTTGTAATGCTTGCAAGGCTTATGTGATGTGCATTACCGAGAGGGCCCAGAGATACCTCTCCGACAATCGGAGTGACAAATCCTAATCTCGAAATACGCCAACCCAACATGTACCTTTGGAGACACCTATAGAGCTATTTTATAATCACCCAGTTACGTTGTGACGTTTGGTAGCACACAAAGTGTTCCTCCGGCAAACGGGAGTTGCATAATCTCATAGTCATAGGAACATGTATAAGTCATGAAGAAAGCAATAGCAACATACTAAACGATCGGGTGCTACGCTAATGGAATGGGTCATGTCAATCAGATCATTCAACTAATGATGTGATCCCGTTAATCAAATAACAACTTCTTTGTCTATGGTTAGGAAACATAACCATCTTTGATTAACGAGCTAGTCAAGTAGAGGCATACTAGTGACACTCTGTTTGTCTATGTATTCACACATGTATTATGTTTCCAGTTAATACAATTCTAGCATGAATAATAAACATTTATCATGATATAAGGAAATAAAAAATAACTTTATTATTGCCTCTAGGGCATATTTCCTTCAGTTGCAACAAGCAATCAAATCAAATGGAGTGTGGACAAGGTTATATATGGACAAAGTTATATATCAAGCAAATTGGATGAAGGTGTGTGGAGAAAGTTATATATCTAATATTCAACCATGTAGTTTATTATTATGTAGTGTGAAAAACGGTGTACATCAGTTATCTGGGACTAATACTATGGCCCAATTTTGATTTCTACCACACCGAACCTTGCATGGATATTTAAAATACTAGGGCCATTTTTTAGATATTTTACGGAGTTTTTACTGTTGTTAGTATCTACCATCACCTCTGTGAGTAATATCAGATATATTTCCATCCTGAGATACATTGAGTAATATCAGATGTTGAGTGAATAAGGGTTATATCAGATATTTGATCATTGAACTTTTTTTGATTAATTCCTTGATATATTTCCATCATGATAGACACGCACATGTGGGAGTTGGGGTTCGGCAAGTAGCACTTCTTTGATTAAGTTGTTCTGTTACATGTGCAAAAACACCTTCCTACTACTGCATCATATCGGTTTGATCTTTCACTGCTTGATCATATCGGTTGGACCGGCACCCTCACGCCAAGGCGCGTTGCCGATCTAGTGATATGATATGCTAAGGAGCAGAGCCATCGCAGCAAGCATCAGCCAACATCCTCTTGTATTCTGCAGCAAGCATCAGGCGAACCTCTTTGATCTGCTCCAGGATCCCTCCCTTCATCTTTTTGAGATGTTGAGTCGGCGTGCCAGGCTAGTCGAGGGGCGATGCAGGGCTTAAGCTCGCCTGAATCACTTTTTTTTGTTGGTGGTTCTCCCGGCCTTGAGGTGTCTGGAATCTGGAAACCATTTTTGTGCATCCCAAAGGCAAACTTGGGGAGAGAAGAGGCATGAGAGGCACCTCCAGTGTCCATCAAGTCCCTTTTCATCCCGGAGTCAGCTGGAGGGGAGCTTTGAGTATGCAGGATACCCAATCCAGTATCTTCTGCATTTTTTCGAGTGAATCCTTGGTGTACAGAATCATCCACCTCTTTAGGGTCCTTTAGATCAGCCACCAGATCTGTTTAGTATCAGACCAGCCAGCATTGTCAAAAACATGCTTATTTCTAATTTTCCATAAGCTCCACAGGACACAAGCACAAAAAGCATTAAGTACTTCATGTTTCTTGTTAGCAGGCCAAAACATGGCAATGGAAAGGTAGCTAGATCCTGATTCTATGGAGAAGAACGAGGAGATTTCACTCCAGATGCTTTTATCAACCACACGGCCAAAAAACAAGTGGTCTACAGTCTCCTGCTCAGAACAGAATAAACAATTTGGGTTCCTATCAATTCCCCTTTTAAGTAAGTTAGTTTTAGTCATAAGTTTATTGTGTGCTAGAAGCCAGAGAAAAACTTGGATTCTGGGTGGCACAACAATAGACCAAACAGAGGGGATATAGACCCCTCTAAAGTTGATGATGGCATACAGAGAGCTAGATGAGTAAATTCTCTTAAATTCATATTGCCAGACCATAGCATCCTCATCTCCATTCAGGGCAGTCTCTTTTATGATTTGTTCAAGGCAGTACCATTCTTCCATCATAGCAAGGGTAAAAACCCTCCTAAAAGTAAGCTTAATGTCACTACCATCCCAAACTTCCGAAATTGTCACACATTGTTGATGACAAATGGAGTATAAAGGCCAGAACTGGACAGAGAGTGGGGAGGTTCCAAACCAGATATCCTCCCAAAATCTAATTTTCCTCCCATTTCCTACTACCCATCTATAGCCAAACTTAAGAGCTTTAGCAGCCCACATAACTCCTTGCCAAAAACTTGAGGAGGTTTGTGGCCTACAGGCAAATATATTAGGAGAATTCCTAATATATTTTTTGTCTATGATGGTTTTCCAGATCTTGCCCTCATCCTGGGCATATCTCTTGACCCAACTGCCTAATAAACATAGGTTGAGATCCCTAATGTTAGGGACCCCAAGCCCTCCATGTTCTTTCTTCATACAGACCAAGTGCCAATTGGCCAGATGAAGCTTCTTGTCCCCCTCAAAGTCACTCCATAGACAATGAGCTAACTGACTATTAATTAAGTCTAGAGCCCATTTAGGAAACTTAAAGAAGGACAGTAGATACACAGGGATGCTAGCCAAACAGGCCTTGATGAGGGTTAGTCTAGCAGAGTAGGATAGTAAATTCCCCCTCCAACCAGCCATCCTCTTCAAAATCTTATCAATGAGAGGTTGGATATCCTCCCTTCTCAATTTATCATAATGCAGTGGAACCCCTAGGTATTTTATTGGAAAAGTACCTACAGTACATCCAAAAGTGTTAACAAAGCTAGTTAAATCCCCCTGTTCAACCCCCAAAGGTATGAGTTCACTTTTAGCATAATTAATCCTCATACCTGAAACTCTCTCGAAATAGGTCAAGATCATTTTCAGGTTAGCAGCTTTGGATTCATCCTTATCCATGAAGAGGATAGTGTCATCTGCATATTGTAGACAAATCACTCCCCCAGTGATAAGCTCAGAGCAGAGCCTTTTTATCAAATCATGGGAGGATGCCTTAATGAGCATTCTAGTTAGCACATCTACAACAATGTTGAAAAGTAAAGGAGATATAGGATCTCCCTGTCTTAAGCCCTTGTTGGTTATAAAAAAGTCCCCATCCACCCCATTGATTTTGACTCCTACAGAGCCCAAATGAGTGATTTGATGGATCCGTTTAATCCAAACAGGGCCAAATTTTCTTTTTTGGAGAATTTCCAATAAGAAATCTAGATTAACCTTATCAAAGGCTTTCGCATAGTCTAATTTAAGTACAAGACCAGAGTTAGCAGAGTGATAAGTAGAATGCAAAACTTCATGTGCAGTCACTACACTCTCAAGGATGTACCTCCCTTTGATGAAGGATGACTGGTTGCTAGAGGTGAGGAAATTCATAATAATGGCAAGCCTGTTAGTCAGAACTTCGGTGAAAACTTTGAAAATACAGTTAAGCAAACTAATGGGTCTGAATTTCCTCATATCAGTAGCATCTTCCTCTTTAGGGATGAGAGTTATCATAGCAAAGTTCAGTCTATATATGTCAAGTTTTCCTGTATGGAAATCATCAAACAGAGCCATAATATCATGCTTGATGGCCTCCCAGAATTCTTGAAAAAAGGAAGGAGAGGCCATCTGGTCCAGGGGCTCCTTCAGAGTATGAACCAAAGATGGCCTCCTTCACTTCTTTCTCAGTAAAAGGAGTTTGAAGTGTTTCATTATTATCATCATACGCTTTTTCATCTTGGGAGAAAAAGTCCTGACTTAGACTAAAACCATCCCTTTCTTCCTTCTTGAAGAGGTCTTTATAGAAATCAGATGCTATTTTAAGCATTTCTTTTGTGTCCGAGGTAGAACCATTAGGGCCATTAAGGGAATGAATAAGGGTCTTCCTCCTCCTTTGGTTGGCAACAACATTGAAATATTGGTGTTCCTATCTCCTTCTAGAATATCTCTATCTCTAGCCCTTTGCCTCGCTTTAACTTCCTCTTTAATCCAGATATATCTAAGCTCTCTGAGAATATTTTGCATCCTACTGTTCTCTACATCAGATAGACAAGATGTTTTAGATTTGATGTCCAGCTCATCATATTCTTCTGTGAGAGAAGCTTTCTTTTTCCTAATTTCTGCTTCTACATTCTTACTCCAACCTTTGGAGAATTTCCTAAATCTCCTAACTTTTTATTGCCACACATCTATTGGTTTGACCATCTTGACTGGTGCAGTCCAGTTTTTGACGGCCAATTCCTTGTAATCCTTATGTAGCAACCACCATTTTTCAAATTTAAAACTTGAGCTTCTAGGGCTGCTACCCAACCCTGAGTCCCATAGAAGGGGAGTATGATCACTACCAGTTCTAGGGAGAGCTTGGGAAGTGCATAGAGGGAAAATAGCCTCCAGCTTAGTAGTGCAGAAGATCCTATCGATTGTGGACATGATGTTATTCTCCTGGTTGTTAGCCCAAGTGAATTTCCTACCTGGCATCCTAATTTCTAGGAGACTCCAAATCTCCACCCAAGCATTAAACTTATCTGCCCAGTGATGGTTAATGTTACCATTACTCTTATCTTGCTGGTATCTAACTAGGTTAAAATCTCCTCCTATGAGAGTGGGCATTTGTTCATCAACAAAGAGGCTGTGGAGTTCAAAGATAAAATCATCTTTGCCCTCCTCATATGGGGGCCCATAAACAACTACCACTCTAAAATAGATCCTACTAGATTTAATTTTCAGTTTGCAGGATACAGAATATTTCAAAGAGCTCCAATGCAGAACCTCAAAGATGTATGCATCTACACCAACTAAAACCCCTCCAGAAGTGCCTTCAGCAAGGAGGTGGTGCCAAAGAAAATTCTTGTTCCCACTAATTGATTTAAGGAAAGCAGTAGTAAGTTCTTCTTTCTTGGTTTCCTATAAAGCATCCATACTAGCATTTGTTCTAGCTAGGGTATCAATAATACAAGGCTTCTTACCTGGGGTAGTGATCCCCCTAATATTCCAGAACATACAATTCATCTAAACAACACTTTCTTGGGGTGCTTGCCCCGCCCATGTTTAGAGATTTTAGTCCAGATAATGCTTTGGTCATCAGCAACAGCAGAGACCCCTTTAAACCCAACAGGTGTAACAGGAGAACCTGAATCAGGTTTTGGATTTCTCAGCCCTGCAGGCTTATCCAGGAGGTTTAAGCTATTTACATTATGGTCATCTAAATTGTTATGAGTAATTTTCCAACTACATTTCCAGCATGATCTAAATCTCCTCCCATGTGATCAGGCCCTGCAGGCCCCCTAGGTGTTTTTTCTAGAGACCACAGAAGCATAAGTTTCTTTATGTTCATCAACCTCTACTCCTACCATTTTAGCTACTGAAATAAAAGCAGGGTCATGAAAATTCCCAAAGGAGTTTTTCTTAATAGTACCTTTGTGGTTACCTTTAGGCTCTTCAAGGTTCTGAACCTTCTTTGATCCCATGGCTATTTCCATAATATTTCTCCCCCAATGTCAATCCTAGAGCTCTTTCTCTATGCCTGAACTGGACCCATTTCTGCAGAATGGGTGGGGCTTGGGTTGCATTTGTTGGAAGACTTGGACTGAAAACTACTTTTTCTTCTGTGGTTTCATTCCCTCTTGCCTCCTCACTTTGATCATCCAGCATAATGATGGTATCCTCTTCTTCATCATCTCCAATCTCCATTTCTTGCAACATTTTAAAGCTTTCATCTAAGGAAATTGGGTCTTGGAGTTGTTGTAAGTAGGACAACACATTTTGCTTAACTTGGTGAGAGGATCCAGGGGTGGAACCACTCCCTCCAGACTGAGAAGTAGAGGTTTTTGCAGAGTGGTGTGAGCCTCCAGCTCCATCGTCACGGTTGGTGTTGTTCGGCATCTCTTTTTCCTTACTCTTGTCAGTGTCTTCATCCAGCAGGTCATCTTGATCAAGCTCCTCCACTGGTGGCTCCACAGTTATCTTGATCTTGTAGAGCTTGTCCCCTATACCAAAAATTCTTTCAGAAGGAATTTTGGTATAGTCTTTGCATCTGATTTTGATTCTAACTACCTCAAAGAAATTCTTGAAATTTCCTTGCCAGTCCACATCAGTCAGGGTGCCCAGAACTGAAGCAAATTGTTCTAAGACTGACCATTATGCCCATTTTGGGGCCACTCCTCTTAACTGGAGCCAGACAGATTGGAGCTCAGCATGAAATTCCATCTCTCCTTTCCAAACTTCAACATTGACTGAAACTCCATCAATCTCAGGCAGGCCAAAGTTGGGGTATCCAGCAACTGTTTCTACAGGGATATGTGGAGGAAACTTGACTAAGTAAGTCCAGTTATCTAGCATTCTGATATGGCAGTGCTAGTTGGTTTTGTATATGACAGAGAAGTTGTGGGCTAGCTCTTCTTTAGTAACCTGCCCTACTTCTATGTATACAATCCCAACATTCCTGCTATTTCCAACATGCTGCTCATTAACATCAGGAACATCAATCTTGAAGAAACATAACCTTGAAGCTGCACTGCCTACATACTTAGCACAATTCCTAGGCTTCTTCCTGACTGGACACTCATCTACCTTGTGTGTCACCATCTTGCAGATAAAGCATGATGGAGGTTTTGGGCACTGAGCTTTGTGATGCCCAGGTTCCCCACAAGTGTAGCAGGTAACATCACTATAGTCAGTCCCTGAGGAATCTTTGGCCTTGGTGACAGTCTTGCCTTTGCCCTGCGGCTGCTTCTTCTTCTGCTGTTGTGCCTGATTAGTGCTCTCCTTATTATTCTTTCCTGTTGGTTGCCCTGAGGTAGGCTGCGCTTGCTTCCCTTGCATCTGCATCTGTGGTGACGCCTGCCCCGGGAATTGCATCCCCTGAGCTCCACCTTGTTGTTACTGCTGTTGGTTCTGCATTTGCCCTGGCACCCAGTTGCCTGGCGCTCCACATGGATCCATCATCGGAGGTGGCTGCATGAAAGGCCCTTGGTACCACGGGGGAGGAGCACCCTGGAAGCCATACCCGAAGGGAAATTGCTGCTGCGAGGGGCCAAACTGCTGATGCGCCCACTGGTTCTGCCCACTCCCTCCATGATCAGCTTGGTCCATATGCCCATCCCCCCTCTCTGATTTCTAGTCAGGCCGCGTCTGCCGCGCCCACGACCATGGCCCTGAGCTTCAGCCATGTCGAGCAGATCTGCGAAATTGGGCTTTTCTCCTCTCCACACACTCTCTGAAATAGAATTTTTTTTTTTGCACAGGGAGTGACGTCTACTACACAACCTTCTTCTTGTAGACGTTGTTGGGCCTCCAAGTGCAGAGGTTTGTAGGACAGTAGAAAATTTCCCTCAAGTGGATGACCTAAGGTTTATCAATCCGTAGGAGGCGTAGGATGAAGATGGTCTCTCTCAAGCAACCCTGCAACCAAATAACAAAGAGTCTCTTGTGTCCCCAACACACCCAATACAATGGTAAATTGAATAGGTGCACTAGTTCGGCGAAGAGATGGTGATACAAGTGGTATATGGATAGTAGATAAAGGTTTTTGTAATCTGAAAATATAAAAACAGCAAGGTAACTAATGATAAAAGTGAGCGTAAACGGTATTGCAATGCGTTGGAACAAGGCCTAGGGTTCATACTTTCGCTAGTGCAAGTTCCCTCAACAATAATAACATAATTGGATCACATAACTATCCCTCAACATGCAACAAAGAGTCACTCCAAAGTCAGTAATAGCGGAGAACGAACGAAGAGATTATGGTAGGGTACGAAACCACCTCAAAGTTATTCTTTCCAATCAATCCGTTGGGCTATTCCTATAAGTGTCACCAACAACCCTAGAGTTCGTACTAGAATAACACCTTAAGACACAAATCAACCAAAACCCTAATGTCACCTAGATACTCCAATGTCACCTCAAGTATCCGTGGGTATGATTATACGATACGCGTCACACAATCTCAAATTCATCTATTCAACCAACACATAGAACCTCAAAGAGTGCCCCAAAGTTTCTACCGGAGAATCACGACGAAAACATGTGCCAACCCCTATGCATAGGTTCATGGGCGGAACCCGCAAATTGATCACCAAAACATACATCAAGTGAATCACATGATATCCCATTGTCACCACAGATACGCACGGCAAGACATACATCAAGTGTTCTCAAATCTTTAAAGACTCAATCCGATAAGATAACTTCAAAGGGGAAACTCAATCCATTACAAGAGAGTAGAGGGGGGAGAAAACATCATAGGATCCAAATATAATAGCAAAGCTCGCGATACATCAAGATCGTACCAAATCAAGAACATGAGAGAGAGAGGGAGATCAAACACATAGCTACTGGTACATACCCTCAGCCCCGAGGGAGAACTAGTCCCTCCTCGTCATGGAGAGCACCGGGATGATGAAGATGGCCACCGGAGAGGGATTCCCCCTCCGGCAGGGTGCCGGAACGGGTCTAGATTGGTTTTTGGTGGCTACGGAGGCTTCTGGCGGTGGAACTCCCGATCTATTGTGCTCCTGGACGTTTTTAGGGTATATGGAGATATATAGGCGGAAGAAGTACGTTAGGGGGGCCACGAGGGGCCCACAAGGGTGGAGGGCGTGCCCAGTGGGGTGGGCGCCCCCCCCCCCCTACCTCGTGGCCTCCTCGAAGCTTCCCTTATGTGCACTTCAAGTCTTCTGGGCTTCTTTCCTTCCAAAATGGGTTCCATGAACTTTCAGGTCAATTGGACTCCGTTTGGTTTTCCTTTTCTTCGAAACCCTAAAACAAGGTAAAAACAGAAACTGGCACTGGGCTCTGGGTTAATAGGTTAGTCCCAAAAATAATATAAAAGTGCATAATAAAGCCCATAAACATCCAAAGTTGATAATATAATTGTTGGGTTTCGTAGTAATTTCAAAAAATTTCCTACGCGCACACAGGATCATGTGATGCATAGCAACGAGAGGAGAGTGTTGTCTACGTACCCAACGCAGACCGACTGCGGAAGCGATGACACGACGTAGAGGAAGTAGTCGTACGTCTTCACGATCCAACCGATCAAGCACCGAAACTACGGCACCTCCGAGTTCGAGCACACGTTCAGCTCGATGACGATCCCCGGACTCCGATCCAGCAAAGTGTCGGGGAAGAGTTTCGTCAGCACGACGGCGTGGTGACGATCTTGATGAACTACAGCAGCAGGGCTTCGCCTAAACTCCGCTACAGTATTATCGAGGAATATGGTGGCAGGGGGCACCGCACACGGCTAAGGAATCGATCACGTGGATCAACTTGTGTCAACTTGTGTGTTTAGAGGTGCCCCTGCCTCCATATATAAAGGAGGAGAGGAGGGGAGGCTGGCCGGCCAAGGGGGGGAGGCGCAGGAGAGTCCTACTCCCTCTGGGAGTAGGATTCCCCCTCCAATCCTAGTCCAACTAGGATTCCTCGGAGGGGAAAAGAGGAGGAGGGGGCCGGCCACCTCTCCTAGTCCTAATAGGACTAGGGGAAGGGGGGGCGCGCAGCCCATCTAGGGCAGCCCCTTCTCTTTTCCACTAAGGCCCACTATGGCCCAAATAGCTCCCGGGGGGTTCCGGTAACCCTCCCGGTATTCCGGTAAAATCCCGATTTCACCCGGAACACTTCCGATATCTAAATATAGGCTTCCAATATATCAATCTTTACGTCTCGACCATTTCGAGACTCCTCGTCATGTCCGTGATCACATCCGGGACTCCGAACAACCTTCGGTACATCAAAATGCATAAACTCATAATATAACTGTCATCGTAACCTTAAGCGTGCGGACCCTACGGGTTCGAGAACAATGTAGACATGACCGAGACACGTCTCCGGTCAATAACCAATAGCGGGACCTGGATGCCCATATTGGCTCCTACATATTCTACGAAGATCTTTATCGGTCAGACCGTATAACAACATACGTTGTTCCCTTTGTCATCGGTATGTTACTTGCCCGAGATTCGATCGTCGGTATCCAATACCTAGTTCAATCTCGTTACCGGCAAGTCTCTTTACTCGTTCCGTAATACATCATCTCACAACTAACATATTAGTTGTAATGCTTGCAAGGCTTATGTGATGTGTATTACCGAGAGAGCCCAGAGATACCTCTCCGACAATCGGAGTGACAAATCCTAATCTCGAAATACGCCAACCCAACATCGACCATTGGAGACACCTGTAGTACTCCTTTATAATCACCCAGTTACGTTGTGACGTTTGGTAGTACCCAAAGTGTTCCTCCGGTAAACGGGAGTTGCATAATCTCATAGTCATAGGAACATGTATAAGTCATGAAGAAAGCAATAGCAACATACTAAACGATCGGGTGCTAAGCTAATGGAATGGGTCATGTCAATCAGATCATTCTACTAATGATGTGACCTCGTTAATCAAATAACAACTCATTGTTCATGGTTAGGAAACATAACCATCTTTGATTAACGAGCTAGTCAAGTAGAGGCATACTAGTGACACTCTGTTTGTCTATGTATTCACACATGTATTATGTTTCCGGTAAATACAATTCTAGCATGAATAATAAACATTTATCATGATTATAAGGAAATAAATAATAAGTTTATTATTGCCTCTAGGGCATATTTCCTTCAATAATAGCATGGAACAATCAAAAATTATAGATACGTTGGAGACATATCAGGGAGTTGCTGACGATCCTGGTCTCCGGTCGGATAGTAGTCGGCGCGCAGAGAAGGAGCGACCGTTGCGGAGGGATTTCTCGATCCAGACTAGGACCGAGGGGGGATTAGGGTTTATAGATACGTCACCCCCACAGCTGCCCAAAGTGCGTCTTGATGGCGTCCTCTTCCTCCTCACGTGGCCGCTCCACCTCAGCTCGCCTTACCACCCTGGTGTGCGGGTGACAGCTCTTCCGCCCACTCTCACTGACTTGTGGGGCCTTGCACGCCGCCTCTCTCGCAAAATAGAGGATCTCGCCGACCTTGGCGACCAAAGTCTTCTCCGGCGAGGCCCTGTCCCACCTGCCTCCAACTGTACGCCCCAATCGATTCACATCCACTGCCGTCACCTGAATCCCAGGGTCTGCGGCCCACTTGAGTGGAGAACCAAGGTCCCAGGCCAGAAGTTGGGGATGTGGCGGCCTCGAGATCTCACCGTCGCCGATCACGGGGGCGAGGGCTGGAGAGACCAAAACGCTCTCCACTTGGCTCTGCTCCCTGGCGAGGAGGAGTTCGCCTCCGCGCGTGCCCACGCAATCACCTCCTCCGGCGAGATTTCTCCCCCTAGCATCATCTGCCCCATCTCCTCCTCCGACGCCTCCACACAGATCCAGGTGACCAGTTTGATCATCGAGTCCCCCCTGGAAGGTAGCCGCATCGATCTCCGCATCCGCGCCCGATGCATCTCCTCCGCCATCTCCGCCCCATCGTACCGCACCCCTCACCCCCTCCTCTCCATGGGGAGCCAAAGGTAGCGGAGGAGAGGTCAGCACGGCCGACAGGAGCGCTGCGGTGGGTCGGCGCGCGAGGTTCATCGGCGAGCTCCGCCGGATCTGGTGGCTACGGTGGTAGGTGGACGGGGCGAGGCAATTCGCGTGAGCGAGACCGAGAGCGCTCATTTCAAACTCGGCCGACCCTTTTTCACTCTCTTTTAATAGATCAACCATTGATCTTCAGTCCAAATTGCGATTGTACTCTTTTTTTAGGACATGCGGTTGTACAACTGGGCTGGTCTCAGCCTTTTTTTAGAGACACTGTTCTTCACCTGTCAGTTTCTAAAAAAAAGAGATATATGGATTTCGATGTCGACCTGATGGTTGTGGCCTCCAAAATAAAATAGAGTTTCTTTTAAAAAAATCAAATAGAGCTACATTTTTATTTGAGAAACATAAAATAGAGCTACATATTTTTTTGAGAATAATGCACGCTACATTTTTTTTAGACAACATCGCAAAGTTTTTATTAATTCGTCACAATGTTTACAGGGACGAAAGTAAGGTCTCCAGGCAGTCCTAACCAAACTTGGCAGCCACCCTGGACAGATAAATCATACTTTGCTAAGTTGTGAGCTTCGAAGTTCGAACTCCTAAATTTATGGCTAAATTTACAAAAATCAAACTCCAAGGAGTGTCGTATTATCTCCTGTATAATCGCTCCATAAATACTACATGGGAGTGCTCCTCCTACTCGCAAAAGCTATTTGCCTTGGATCGGCCCAGTAATAAACGAACGGGAAGCAGTTTCTACCGATTTTCAGATTTTATTCTTTCTTTCTAATTTTTATCTTTCGGGTCTTTTCCTAATTTTATTTATGTTCTTCCTTTTTCTTTTTCTTGTTGTAATTTTTTTCTTGTTCTTTTCATGCTTTTTGTTTATTTTTCACTTTCCAATTTAATTACATGATTTTTAAATCATTTTTTGTAACATGAGTTGATTTAAAAAATATATGTTCAATTTCATCATCTCATCTTTCTTTTATTTTTCCATTTTTTCTTCTATCCTTTTGTTCTCGTTCTTCTTGTTACCGCATACCGTATATACCTAAAAGAGTCAACCCCATTAACTTATTTATCATGTAAGCATATCACTCATCATACAATTATGAATTGGATAATGCCTACCTCAACATGCAATCATGCATGGGAAAAAACTAACCACAACATTCAACAATGCATGAAAAAATATTTTCCATTCAATTATTCTACATGTATTTAATAAAATATTCTATAACTATACACAATCAAATATAATAAGTCATATGAATTTTAAATTAGGTACTCATCTTATCAACCCAAATTTTATCAACATCCATCAACTAATTCCCGTAGCAACGCGTGTGATATCCTCTAATTTAAAAAATATGCATAGTCCTTATCAAAAACATAATTGTGCTATATTTACAAAAAAAATATGTTTGTGGGTAATTTGAAAGTGGAAATTGTGTATTTTATGAATGTTCATCTTGTATCTAAAAATACTGTTCATATTGTATAAAAAATGTTCATCACGTATTTAGAAAAGCTTCATCATGCATATCAAAAATTGTTCAGCGTATATTTAGAAAATCTTTAGGGCGTATTAAAATTGTTCATGCTATGTTTTAAATTTTTCTTCATGTATTTTCTAAAATGTATTTTCAAAAGGACAGTCTGTATTTATCATCGTATATTTAAAAATATTGTCCACCATGTATAAGAAATGTTCATTGTGTTCTTTAAAATGGTTCATCGTACATTTTTAAAATACAAGATATGCACGTCACCGTGCTCAATATCCCGAACAACGTCATGTGTTTTGGAACCCTTAATCCGTCTACTCATTGAGATCCTCTGTAGCGGCCTCCAGCACTTCACGGGGATCTCACTCCTCCTCAGCAATGAAGGCGTGGAGATGGAAATATGGTGGCTTTTGGTTCGTCCTTGCTTGAACAGAGAGTGGAGACGGGCACGTGATGACTTTTGATTTATTATGTGAATGTTCGGATTTCCACAAAGTTCCCTTGGTTTGCTTCTGTCTCCACCGAGGTGACGGAGCGCTCAATGATGTGGCGGTGCATCATGTATCCGTCCTAGATATGGATTGGGTCCGGGAATGACGGTCAACCTCAACGTTTGGGCTAGATTGTGCGGTCCGGTTTGTTTACATTTTTTTGTCCAAGCAAGCATCTTGCTACGGGGCTTCGGTTGTAGATGCTCTAAGAGCACCTACAACCGGACCTCCATACCCGTCTCAAGCGCCTATGCGGGCTGTCCGGTCAATGCACGGACGAAAAGACGCCATCCAACCAGGCGCTCTGTATTCGGTTCAAATGTCATGACTGACTAGCAAGCCCGTACTCCAGCTCATATCTGGGGCGAATGTGGGCATGCCCGGACACGAGTGCCACGTCGGATCCAGCCTACTATGGCCCACCCAACCCCATACAAATTGGACCCTATCCGCAGTCCGAACAAAACCCTAGCCGCATTCCATTTCATTCTCCTCCGCCCACAAGCTCTCGTTCGGTCATCTTCTACCGTCTCTGACTTGGCGGCCAGTGGATCCGAGTCCTACACCTCCATATCCATTGGCCTGGAGCTCGTCCCACACAGCCCTGAGAAGGAGATGGCTGTCCGCCTGGTGTTGCACCACTCTCGTGATGAGGCAACCCGACGGCAGCGGTCGGAGTCCTTCCGTCGGGAATCCATTTTGTTCGCTCAAATGACGCTGGATTCGGTGCGAGGTGTGTCACCGTTGCCTCACCGGAGGTGGCGCGGTCCGTCTGGCGTCCCAACGCGCTGGCGGATGCGCAACCGCCGCGTTGCCGCGCCGAGGCGAAGGTGAACGCATGAACGTCATCCAATGCAAGTATGGCATGGTGTGCACGCTGTGAGGCAGTGGGCGCGGGAGGCGGCGGCAGTCATTGCCGAGGCGGAGTCGCACTTTCCGGTGCCGCGTATGGTGCACGGCCACCTCGAGCGCCGCAACCACCTCGGACATGGACATGGCAAAGCCGGACGAGCCCTCGCTGCCAAAGATGCCGCTGCGGACGTTGAAAATGAGGTATTCGGTTGTGGAATTGATTTATTGTGGGTTGTCTCGGCGCGTTCTCGAGCGTTTGATGGCCGAAATTTGGTAGTTCGAGTTGTAGATGCTCTAAGTTGTCTACAACCACTGCTTATGTAGCCATGTAGGAGTGTCAGCCACGGTCAGTGTGGAACGGGCCTTATGGATAAACCCGCTTAACTTGTGGTGGTCCTTTTGCGCCAGGGAGAGCACACACTAGCGGTGGCGTGTCTAGGCCGCTGCGGTGACGCTGACGCTGCCGGCAGAAATCGTCGTAGACAACATATGCCGGCAGGTAAGTCTCCCGACGAGTGATGGCCAGCATCGGCGATTGGCTTTCCGTTGCACTTGGTCCTGGCTGAAACAATGAACTCGGTCAGCTGTGTAGACTAACAGGCAGAGATTGAGTCCCACCTCGGCACGTTTTTTGGCCTCTGTGTGGGGCTCGTTTTTGGTTGGCTGGCTATGCATGAGAAAAGTTGTCCATGCAGAACCGTGATAATGATGGCATATGAATGCAGATGTCTCATAATAAAAAATAATAGTAGGCTGGATCCTGCATCTTGCAGAGGATCTGGTTGACATCCAATCCTACATGGCGTACTAGACATCACGTTAGGGCCATGCATTGTACATGTCCTTTATATACAATTACGGATGGGAAGCGATTGCATTTGCAGGAGGTACACAGTTCTGCTTAACAATTTCACCACTTGTATACTCTGCAAGTAAACGAAGCCGCTCACAAAGTCAGTGAGTGGACAACTACGTCAGAGCTTTTCCCTATTTTAATTCATCAGAGCTTCTTGTTTCGGAAGGAAAGGTCGCAAGATACAGAACCCCAATTCGAGTTGGCCTTTTGCATTCGGAAGGAAGGGGTCCGGATCCAAGCTCCGCGCGGGGAGCAAGACATGCCCACCTCCCACGCAGTACGAACCAAATAATCAATAACTCTGTCAGACTGTCATGGGCGCTAACCTCCATCTCCACGGACGTCAGGCATGGCGTATTACGCAGCTTAAGCTGCCCCGCAAGGCAAGCCAAGCCAAGCCATGGGGACCCGGCCCGGCGCGTGATACAGTATATAGGCCCGCCATGCATCAAGACAGACACATCAGAGCATCCATCACTTCCCCACAGACCACGGACGGTCAGCCATGGATAAGGCATACATTGCCGTCCTCTCCTTCGCCTTCCTCTTCCTGCTCCACTACATTCTGGGCAAGAAGAGCAATGGCAGCAAGGGCGCCGCGCACCTCCCGCCGAGCCCCCCGGCCGTCCCGTTCCTCGGCCACCTCCACCTCGTGGAGAAGCCGCTGCACGCCGCGCTGTGCCGCCTCGGGGCGCGCTACGGCTCGGTCTTCTCGCTGCGGCTCGGCGCGCGCAACGCCGTGGTGGTCTCCTCGCCGGCGTGCGCCAGGGAGTGCTTCACGGACCACGACGTGGCCTTCGCCAACCGGCCCCAGTTCCCCTCGCAGATGCTCGTCTCCTACGGCGGCACCTCGCTCGTCAGCTCCAGCTACGGCCCGCACTGGCGCAACCTCCGCCGCGTCGCCGCCGTGCGGCTGCTCTCCGCGCACCGCGTCGCCGGCATGTCGGGCGTCATCGCCGCCGAGGTGCGCGCCATGGCGCGCCGCCTGTGCCGCGCCGCCGCGGCGTGCCCCGCCCGGGTGGAGCTCAAGCGGAGCCTCTTCGAGCTCTCCCTCAGCGTGCTCATGGAGACCATCGCGCGGACCAAGGGGACCCGGTCGGAGGCGGACGGCGACACGGACATGTCCCTGGAGGCGCAGGAGTTCAAGCAGGTGGTGGACGAGATCATCCCGCTCATCGGCGCCGCCAACGTGTGGGACTACCTGCCGGTGATGCGGTGGCTCGACGTGTCCGGCGTGAGGAGCCGGATCCTGGCCACGGTGAGCAGGAGGGACGCCTTCCTCCATCGGCTCATCGACGCCGAGCGGCGGAGGATGGAGGAGGGCGGCGACGAGGGCGAGAAGAAGAGCATGATCGCCGTGCTCCTCACTCTGCAGAAGACAGAGCCGGAGCTGTACACTGATCAGATGATCATTGCTCTGTGTGCGGTAAGTCCCTCTTCCACTTTGGTTGCTTCTCACATACCCGAGTACTTCAACTGTCGGTTTCTTCATTAAGGACATTGGCAATTTGGCATCATCAGTAGATTTTTGACTCGTTTAAGTCATCAGATAGCAACAACTCGACCAGAGTCATTATGTTAGTCCAGTACTCCACTTTTTATCTATCTTATCATATATCTAATCAGATAGTGGTCACTCAACGTAGGCGAGTAACACGGCCGTGTCACTTAGCTGGATGAATCCCACTTCCCACATGTTTATTTCTAGTAATTTAATTTTGGCCTTTTCCCACTCGAGTACTTGACGTTAAGGCTCTCTTTGCCTTCGTAGGATTTGTGTAGTATTCTACTAAATTTTTGATTTTTTTACCCTAATAGGTCTCGAACGTTCGGAATTTAAGCATGTCATTCTGAATGTTTTTCGATAGCAACTTTAGTTGCTGCGAGGTGGCAATTTTAGTTGTTAACCCATGACAACTTTATCCCAGTTCGTTTTTTATCAGAAAATTGCCATGTTTGTCAACCTTATCTTAACTAAAGTTCGGATTGCCATGCTTAAAATTTAAATGTTTGGGATTTATCTGTTCCGGGTTTTTTTATGAATCTGCTTCCAATATTCTACGTACAAGAATATACTAAAATTCATTCTCTCCAATAACTCATTGCAGAATATGTTTGTGGCCGGAACGGAGACCACCTCAAGCACGATCGAATGGGCGATGTCGCTCCTGCTGAACCACCCGGCGGCGCTCAACAAGGTCCAGGCCGAGATGGACGCGTCCATCGGGACCTCCCGCATGGTCACCGCCGATGACGTTCCCCGCCTCAGCTACCTCCAGTGCATCATCAGCGAGACGCTACGCCTGTACCCGGCGGCGCCGCTGCTGCTGCCGCACGAGTCCTCCGCCGACTGCAAGGTCGGTGGCTACGACGTGCCGAGCGGCACGATGCTGATCGTGAACGCGTACGCCATCCACAGGGACCCGGCCGTGTGGGAGGACCCGACGGCGTTCCGGCCAGAGCGGTTCGAGGACGGCATGGGCGACGGGCTGCTGCTGATGCCGTTCGGGATGGGCCGGCGAAGGTGCCCCGGCGAGGCGCTGGCGCTGCAGACGGTCGGGGTGGTTCTCGGGACGCTGGTGCAGTGCTTCGACTGGGAACGGGTGGACGGGGTGGAGGTGGACATGACGGAGGGGGTCGGGATCACCATGCCCAAGGCCGTGGCTTTGGAGGCCGTGTGTAGGCCGCGCGCGGCCATGCGCGATGTCCTTCAAAAGCTCTGAGGATTGAACTTCTTGGCATCACTTGTGTACAGTAGTTTCCAGTAGCATCGTGTCGTATGCATGGCTTGATACCGTTTTGATGTATTGAATAAACTTGTTGCGACTTCAGAGCATAATAACCTTGCCATCATCTGTGATTTCTTGCACAAGCTAGGGTCTTTGTATAGTCTATCATAATGATTATCCCTAGGGCAACTCCAATAGCACGACACATTTGATCCGCACATGTCTGGACAGAAACGCCAGCCCAATGTGCAGACGCAAATCCAAATCACGTCCATTCGTGATCCGTCCGAGCGCATTTTCAGCCCCAACTTACCTTTGATCTATGTCTATAAGGACATGAGATGGACGCTTCACGCATCCTTTTGGTGTCTGTCTCGGGCACGCGTGGTGGTCAACCAACCACCGTTGCGGTCGTGACCCGCACGCCAACCACTGGAATCGTCCAGGCCACTTCCTTTTTAAATGGCAAGCGTGCGGGAAAGGGGGCGACCTCACCCATTTCTCCTTTCTCACTCCATTCAACATATGAGCACGCGTGTTCCCTCGCCAGCCGACTGTAAGTGCATCTAGTGCCACCCCCTAGTTGGTTTTGGAGTATTGACGATAAACCTAGTTGAGGGACTAATGTGTTTGTGAGAATTGCAGGATAACACAGGTAGAAGTCCCTCATTGATTCGGTTTTCCTACCAAAGATGACCCCTAAAAATGTATGAAGACATTGATGTCAAAGGTGGTATATGAAGATATTCACATTGAAGACTATGACAAGAGAAGACATCGCATGAAGCCTATGGAGCTCGAAGACTTAGATCTTTCGTAGTTTTTTTTTCTTCTTTGTTGAGTCATAGGAACCACCGTACTGTTAAGTGGGGTCCAAGAAAACCAGTCAGAATGACTGAAGTGATGCTTAATCAAAACCTATGTCTTCGAGTGAAGACTATGAGAGCGAATCTTGTCCAGAGTCGGACAAGTCGGCTTTGCTTGTAGCCCAAGTAAAGTTGCCGTGTGAGTTTGAAATCTGGCCGTTGGAACACGTGTTAGTTTCTTAGTGACCCAGGGTCATTTCGGACAAATCAGGTCGGGTTGCCTAGTGGCTATAAATAGCCCACCCCCTACAACCATAAATGGTGGGCTGCTCAGAGTTAGAGTACGGCTTTTGTCGTTTGAGAGCAACCCACCTCGAAGCCTTTGAGAGAGAATTCCTTGCGAGGATAAAGCCCTAACCACCCAGAGCCTAAGAGTGTTAGGCGTCACTTAAGTCTTCTTGTCTGTGTGATCTGAAGACTTATTACACTTGAGGACTGTGAATCCTCCAGCCGGTTAGGCGTCGCGTTCTGAGCGTCCAAGAGACATTGTGGATCGCCGGTGAACGAAGTCTGTGAAGGTTTGGGAGTCTACCTTCAAGACTTACCGGAGTGATTGGGCGAGGTCTGTGTGACCTTAGCTCAAGGGGAATACGGTGAGGACTGGGTGTCCTGAGCTGCATGTTCAGGACTGGGTGTCCGGGACTGTGTGTCCTCAGGTTTAAATACCTAGCCGCCCTAACCAGACGTACAGTTGTCACGGCAACTGGAACTGGTCCAACAAATCATTGTCTTCAACGAGTCACCGGTTTCATCCTTCCCTTCCCTTTACTTACTGTTGGTCCTTGTGAAGTCATTGTATGATTGCACTATCTTTTGTCTTCACTGAGTGACTGCGTGTTCTTTTTGGCTTCATAATATCTTTCTACCTGATCCTTACTACCTAGCTGCTATTAGTCATTGTGCTTTCACTTCATTGGATACTTGACTATGGCTTACCTAGTGTAGTCTACCTTCCGCTGCATGGTAATAGATTTATTTCTATTGTTTGTCTTCGAAACTTCCACGTTTTGAAGACTTTCATAAAAATCGCCTATTCACCCCCCCCCCTCTAGTCGATATAACGCACTTTAAATTGGTATCAGAGCAAGGTACTCCCTTGTTCTGTGTCATTCGGTTTAACCATCTGGAGTTTTAGCTATGTCGACTGCAGGGATAATTAAAGTCTCCGCTGCGTGCCCCGTCTTCGATGGAACTGAATATCCCTACTGAAAGAATAAGATGCGCATGCATCTTGAAGCCATTGATGTTGACCTATGGTATGTCGTCAAGAACGGCGTTCCCAAGGCTGGAGAAGGTGTCACTGCTGCTGATGTCAAGAAGTTCATTCAACTGGACTCTACTGCCAAGAATATCATCTATGGTCATCTGACCAAAGGACGGTATGGCCATGTGAGTGCTTTGGAAACATCTAAGCTAGTCTGGGACTGGCTCTCCAAGGTCAACAAAGGCGTCTCAACCCAGAGAGATCAGAGAATCAGTGTCCTTCGCAACCTCTTCAACCGCTTCAAGCGAAATGACAATGAGAATGTCCAGCTCACGTTTGATCGACTCACTAACATCACAAATGAGCTTCAAGCCCTCGACGCTACTGAGATCACCAAGCATGAAGTCGTCAAGACACTACTGAGATCACTTGACAGTTCGTTTGACACCCTAGCCCTGATGATTCAAGAACGTCCTGATTTCAAGACACTCGATCCGTCTGACATACTTGAGAGGCTCAACACACATGAGTTTCAGCTTTCTGAGAAAAGAGATATCTATGGTCCAAACTATGGGCGAACTCGTGCCTTGAAGGCAAAAGCTGTCTCCTCATCTGAAGAAGAATCTGACCGCAGTTCTGATGACCCTGAAGACATTGGAAAGGAACTTGCTATGCTTGTGAAGAAGTTCCAAAAAATTCACCAAGAAGAAAGGCTTCAGGAAGTCTTCACGATCAAGCTCAAGGAATGATGAAGTTTCTGCTCATGACTACAAGAAGAAAACATGCCACAAGTGCAAGAAAACTGGCCACTTCATCTCTGGGTGTCCGCAGTGGGACAATGAAAACAAAAAGAAGAAGAAGAGCAAGTAATATGACTCTGACGACAAGAAGAAGAAGAAATACTCAAGTCTTCTTCCAAGTCTTCCTCAAAGTCTTCATCACACAAGAAGAGCTCATCTGGCAAGGCACGTGCGTTTGTTGGCACGGAAATGGATTCAGAGGAGGAATCCGCTTCTGAGGAGGCGGATGTGGAGTCTAAGGAGGAGTCCGATTCTGGCGTTGCAAGTCTGGCTACAGCATACGTTGCCAAGTCCATCTTCAACACTGAAGACAATGACTTCATCACCGACACCGATGCAAATGACAAGGACTACTCCGCTCCTACCTACTGCTTCATGGCACGCGGTGCCAAGGTAAACACACGCACTACTCACTATCAAACATCTAGTGAAGATGACTCTGATTTTGGTTCAAGACCCAGCTACAAAACACTTGCTAAAATTGCAACTGAACAACAAAAAGCTATGGAACATATTCAAAAACTGTTAGACAAAAGCGATGATCTGTTAGGCGCTGAAATGACTCGATCTGAGTCCTTAATTAAAGACATAAAAAATCTTCACGTTAAGTATGAGGAACTTGAAAGACGTCATGAAACGCTCTCAACAACTCATGAAAAGCTTTCCTATGATTATCTTCAAAGGAAGCAAGATCTTGAGAAATTGAGAGCGGCTCATGAAGATCTTCAAAAGGAAAACGAGTCACTTCGCGCCGAACAGATCAGTTCCGCTCAGGAAGGATTTGAACCACCATGTCTTAAATGCATTGAGCGTGATAATGCTACTTCTGTTGTTGAATGTTCTACTGCTGCTACTGTTGCAATATCTTCAACTGTTGATGTGGTAACTAACCCCTCTGCTGAGGATACCACTGCTATTGCTGATGAGAATGCTAGGTTGAAGACATTGCTTGAAACAGGGATGTACAAAAGTCTTAAAGGGCATCAGACACTATGTGATGTCCTCAAAAGGCAGATTCTGAACCGAAACCCGAGGAAAGAGGGTGTTGGGTTCGTAAGGAAAATGAATGCTGATGGCTCTTACTGGAAACCTGAGCAGTACCCCAAAACCACATGGTTGCTACAAAGGAACCTTCAGCGGATCCATCCAATCTATCTGGCTTCACTTGTGCTAACCCCATTGTCATTGATGAATCCTTTGATGCAAACTATAAACTGTTTAAGAATCAGAATGGTGAAGTGTTTGCCAGGTATATTGGTACTAACTGCAGGAATGGGCCGCCTATGAAGAAGATCTGGGTGCCGAAAAAGTGTTTGGAAAATCTTCATGTGAATGTCATCATGACACCACAGGTGAAGAAGACAAACCCTAGACCACAGGCTTCATACGGTCCAAAGGCTTCATACAGATAGAGGACTCACCTGAGTCGCACTAACGCAAATGTTTTGCGGGGAAACCATACTCAGGCCTATGAATATGAGCGCGGTTCATCGAACCACCATGTTCATAAGACCAAGAACTATTCTGCTTATTCTTATGAGTACTATTGTCCGCCTGCAAGACTTTTTGCTAGGGCACCAAAGCCAAAGTTCTCAGACGCTGCACTTAGACTTATTGCTTCTAAGCCACCCTTGAAGATGTGGGTGGCTAAGAAAGCTTAACTCTCTTTCGCAGGGAAAGGTCTCCAGCAGAAAACCAAAATCGTCTGACGCTATTGCTGGGGACCTTAAACATCTTGTAGGGCGCAAGATCAAATGCCCGAATGGTCTTACTATGTACTTCGTTCCTGAATCGCTTGCTACTCTCCCTATCAGTCCTAATCTGGATCTAAGCTTTCATAACCCACTAGTTCGTCAAATGTTTTTGCTTCACAATTCTCTTCGTGAAGCCTATCCCCCTAACAGCACTTTAGTATGACACCAGCATCTTCAGAATGGATTATTGATAGTGGGTGTACAAATCACATGACTGGCAAAAGAAGCCTTCTTATGGACTCAACCTTACATCCATCCGACAAGAGTCACATCACATTTGCTGACACTGGTAAAAGTAAGGTATTGGGTCTAGGTAGAGTTGCAATCGCAAAGGATCAACACATGGATAAAGTCATGCTTGTTGAATCCCTTGGCTTCAACTTAATGTCTGTCTCAATGCTTTGCGATTTGAACATGATCGTAATATTTGGAAAATATCGTTGCCTTGTTCTAATGGAATCTGACAAGTCTCTAGTGTTTGAAGGGTATCGGAAAGATGATTTGTACGTGGTAGATTTCTCAGCAGGACCACAGCTTGCCGTATGTCTTCTAGCAAAAGCTTCAGAATGCTGGCTCTGGCATCGGAGACTAGGGCATGCTGGCATGAGGAACTTCCACACCCTTGCAAAGAAGAAGCATGTCATAGGCATCGAGGGCGTCAAGTTCAAGAAAGATCACTTATGTGGTGCCTGTGAAGCAGGAAAGATGACGAGGGCCAAACATCCCTCGAAGACAATCATGACTACCACTCGACCCTTCGAACTGCTCCACATGGATCTTTTCGGTCCCACTCATTACTCAACTCTTACTACTACTACTTGTCTCTATGGCTTTGTCATTGTTGATGATTATTCTAGATATACTTGGGTGCACATAATCCTCTACAAGACTGAAGTGCAGGATGTCTTCAGACGCTTCGCCAATCGAGCGATGAACAACTATGGCGCCAAGATAAAGCACATCAGAAGTGACAATGGCACTGAATTCAAGAACACTGGCCTTGATACATATCTTGATACCTTGGGCATCACACATGAATTCTCAGCCCCGTACACGCCACAGCAGAATGGCATCGTCGAACGCAAGAACAGAACACTCATTGAGATGGCCCGAACGATGCTTGATGAATACAAGACTCCAAGAAAATTCTAGCCTGAAGCCATTGATACTGCATGCTATACAATCAATCGTGTTTATCTTCACAAGCTTCTGAACAAGACATCTTATGAGCTCCTTACTGGCAAGAAGCCAAATGTCAGTTTCTTCAGAGTATTTGGCGCCAGGTGCTGGATCAAGGATCCACATCACACTTCAAAATTTGCACCAAAAGCACATGAGGGTTTTATGCTTGGTTATGGAAAGGATTCGCACTCCTACAGAGTCTTCAATCTCTTTCATTATAAGGTGGTTGAAACAGTGGATGTGCGGTTCGATGAGACTAACGGTTCACAAAGAGAGCACCTGCCAAATGTGCTAGATGAAGTTCCATCTAGTGAATCAATCAAACTAATGGGAACTGGAAAAATCATACTCTCTGAAGCTCAACCTAAAGAGGAACTTATCATATCCACACCTGATCAACCTGAAGACAATGCTCAGCCTGAAGACAATCCCTCTAACAATGACAATGATCATCAAGAGCAAAATCATCGCCCTGTACATCCTCGTGTTGCCAATGAAGTCCAGATTGAGAGAATAATTGATAGCATCAATGCACCCGATCCGCTCACTCGTTCAAGGGCAACTCAGCTAGCAAATTTCTGTGGGCACTTCGCATTCGTCTCAATAACCGAACCCAAGAAAGTTGAAGAAGTCTTCATGGAACCTGAATGGATTCAAGCTATGCAAGAAGAGCTTCAACAGTTTGAGCCGAATAATGTATGGGAACTGGTTAAGCGTCCTGACCCTCGGAAGCACAATATAATAGGCACCAAATGGATATACCGCAACAAGCAAGATGAGCATGGTCAAGTTGTCAGAAACAAAGCTCGTCTCGTTGCTCAAGGGTATACTCAAGTGGAAGGGATTGACTTCGATGAAACATTTGCTCCTGTGGCTCGACTTGAAGCCATACGCATACTACTGGCCTATGCAAATCATCATAACATACTTCTATATCAAATGGATGTGAAGAGCACTTTTCTCAATGGCAAGATTGAAGAAGAAGTGTATGTTGCACAACCGCCTGGCTTTGAAGATCCAAAACATCCTGACATGGTATACAAGCTCAACAAGGCACTGTATGGCCTCAAACAAGCCCCTCGGGCTTGGTATGACACATTCAAATACTTCCTGAAGAGCAAAGGCTTCATACCTGGTTCCCTCGACCCCACTCTCTTCACGAAGACATATGATGGTGAACTGTTTGTGTGCCAAATATATGTGGATGACATTATCTTCGGCTGCACCAATCGGAAGTACAGTGAAGAGTTTGGATATATGATGCAAGAGCAATATTAGATGTCAATGATGGGTGAGCTGAAGTTCTCCCTCGGTCTTCAAATACGACAGCAACGCAACGGCATCTTCATATCTCAAGAGAAGTATCTCAAAGATTGCCTGAAGAAGTTCGATATGCAAGACTGCAAAGACTTCACGACGTCAATGCCAGCCAAACATCATCTGGGTCCCGACGACAATGGTAAAGAGTTCGATCAAAAGGTATACCGCTCCATGATTGGTTCTTTACTTTATCTATGTGCATCTAGGCCAGATATTATGCTTAGTGTTTGCATGTGTGCTCAATTCCAAGCGGCACCAAAGGAGTCGCATCACTTAGCTGTGAAGCGAATTTTTTGATATTTGGCTCACACCCCAACTCTAGGATTATGGTATCCAAAGGGCTCAGAGTTTGATCTGGTTGGATTCTCGGATGCTGATTATGCTGGTGACAAGGTGGATCGCAAGTCTACATCAGGCACATGTCATTTTCTGGGATGATCACTTGTATGTTGGTCTTCAAAGAAGCAGAACTGTGTATCTCTCTCCACTGCTGAATCTGAATACATTGCTGCTGGATCTTGCTGCGCTCAGCTTCTGTGGATGAAGCAAACACTCAAGGACTATGGCATTCATCTAAAGCAAGTGCCACTCTACTGCGACAACGAAAGCGCCATCAAGATTGCCAACAACCCAGTTCAGCACTCGAAGACAAAGCACATTGAAATTCGTCATCACTTTCTCAGAGATCATGTTGTGAAGGAAGATATTGATATCATACACGTCAACACTGAAGAGCAATTGGCAGATATCTTCACCAAGCCCTTGGATGAGAAGAGATTTTACAAGTTACGGTGTGAGCTAAATATCTTGGAATCCTCAAATGTCCTGTGATCAGGCACACATCCTAACACTTATGCATATTGATGACTTAGATGTGCAACACACGAAGTAAAGTATATCTTCAATCAATGAAGACATACATTCTAAGTGTGAATACATTAATGTGGAATTTGACTTCGGAGCGCCACGATAATTGTGCGCCGTGTCTGGGTCTAATACTTCCTATACGGTGGGTAATGCCACCACCAAATGTTCTGTTTGAAGTGTTTCACTCATGGCGTTACATTTGCTATGTCTTCACATTTGGTTTGGCTTCAATCTCAACAT
>NC_041388.1:599139326-599187029 GCF_002162155.2 Triticum dicoccoides
ATATATATATATATATATATATATATATATATATATATATATATATATATATATATATATATATATACTAGTGTTCTGTCCTCTACAGCATTCACTTATAGCTATGTCTTCTTGTTGAATCTTTTGAACTAAGTGAATGTGATCGGACCCTAACCTTTCTATGCTTTCTATCTCAAACTCTATCTCTCCAAATCATATGCATTCTATTGAAACTGTTGAATGTCTTCTTTGCATCCTTGTCAGCAGAAGATACAGAGACAAACTTTAAGTCCGTTTTCAATGCTCATTCCTTCACCTGAAACCCGGAGAAGTGGGAACGACCACCCGACAATTCAGGCATGCGTGGGACGTGGAACAACCCCCAATATGCTGCATGATGGCCACATGTTCCTCAGATGTGAATCGCCAGGGGCACCTGTGTAATAACACTGAGCCGCCCCTGTCCCTATAAATACACGCCTCACCACAGTCATTATCTCTTCTTCCACTCTTGCACGAACCCTAGCGCCACCGCTAGCCCTCGACGACGCCGGTGACGAAGCGCTTCGCTGCCGCAACCTCTCCGACGCCGTCTTCACGCCAACCGCGGACATCGTCCTCTCCGCCGTCGCCGTAGGTGTCCTTCGTCGCCAAGTTAGGGCACGGACGATCGAACTGCTCGGCCTCCTCTTCCACTCTGTCTAGCAGTTCTACGTGTGGTAAATAAAACTTCCTTTTTACGGTCCCTTTGATCCTATAGATTTGTCACTTTCTACCACAAGTGGTTTTTGTTCGCACATGTTGGATCCACTTCAAACTGCATCTCATAATATGCCTAGTATATTCACTTATGCTTCACAAAGTAGTTAGATTCCTCACTTGTACTGATCCGTGGATTCATACAAATCTGGAACCAACTCCTTATCTGTGAGTGAATGTCTTCGCACGATGAGGTCAATGTCTTCTAAAATGATTTATCTTCAAAATCTTCTGAGAATGCATATGACCTCTTCCCCTTCCCTCGCACCTTAATGCTGTCACAGGTACATGTCCGTGGGAGAATCTCTTGGTTCTCATAGTCTGCATTCATTTGCAGAGTTCTTACAGTATCACATAAATTCTCCCGAAGCCAGTTCCTGTTTGTCCAGCAAGCGAAAGCCTTTGAAGCCTTTGAACATATTAAAGCCATTTAGTTTAAAGTTCATGGCTTCAGAGAAATCAGCAAGGGTGGCAGAAAGCGTCGAGGAGAAACATCAAGAGATCTGCCCGATGACTTCTTAGAGTTGTACAAGACAGATCCTGAAGAGGATTACAATCAGCGCAAGACACGAATCCAATGGATTCGACGCTATTGGGCAGAACAGTGGTTCAAGTACAGATTTGTGACAAAGGAATATGCTGAAAAAAATGCCATTAAGCGACCATTGGAAGACATCCTCTACAAAAATCTTTAACCCAGGACCAGAGATGAAGCCATTGAACAAGGCTTCTATCCCTGCATGGTCCGTGGACCTCAGCCTGTGGATGCCGACCCATCATCACTGCTATGGTGTCGTGATGACAATCTGTTTAAGCGCAATTTCCAGTTTGCCCAGAACTCAGCGAAGCAGAACAAGAAGTCTTTGGGATTAGACTTCAACCCTGGTCCCTCTGCTCCCCGTGCCGATGGAACTCGTGAAGCTGAACCCAATCTTCTTGGGCCCTTCTACAACTTGGAAGGTCTCATCACTCACATCATGGTTCAAGGGACAGCCGTGAATGAGCCTGCAGATGACGCTGAATCAGATGAAGCGCCTGCAGCACCAAAGCCAAAGAAGTTGATGCAGCCTAAAGCTTCAAAGCTTGCCTCTGCGTCAAAAATCTCACGGGCGAAGCCACTGGCCACTGCACCTCCTGAAGACAGTGTACAGTCTAAAGATTTGTCACGCATCTCCAAGCCCCAGAAGGTCAAGATGCCTCTGCCACACACCGGCCAAGAACTGACTGTTGTTGCCATTCTGCGAAATGATGCCATTGATCTGTCTAGTGATGAAGATCTTGCAGATGATGCTCTTGAGCAACTCATCAAGAGCAAAGAAGAAGCAGAAATCTTCAATGATCTGCCTCTCTTTGACGTGACAATCATACACAACTTCATTGATAAGTGGTTTGACACGCCCAACATCAGCTTGGAAGATCTGCAACTACCCATTGGCCTTAGTGTCGCCTTCCATGGCGCCATTGCTTCAAAATTAGCTATCTCCCAGTGCATTGTTGAACTGAAGCAAAAGATTGACTTTGAGAAAGCTCAGTTCAAGAAGCATATGGCCAAGCTCAGCGTGCAAGAGGTGAAAAACTTCAAGATTATGCTGCACGAGCTCAAAGAAGCCTTTCTCAAGAAATGCGCAGAAGCTCAGGGTTCTCGTGAGCGCATGAAGAGCCTGGCTGACAAGTGTGTGCAAGGCTACAACGAGGCTGAGAAGCGCAAGGCCCTTGGGCGTCCGGGCATTGATCCCAGGATGGCTGCCAAGCAGAAGAAGAAGCCCACTGTGGTCGAACCCAACGCACCAAGGCAGGAAGCAGATCCCATTGTCTTCCCAACTAGCATGACTGGCTCGAAGCCAAAGGCTCGGTCAACCGCTTCAGAGCTGAAGAAGATGAGGACTGCTGAGGCTGAAGCAAGGAAGAGGAAACATCCTGAAGCCTCTGCTATTGCCCCCTCCAAGAAGAAGCGGAAGACCAAGAAGGAACGGCTGCTCCCACAAAGCCCTTGATTGTTGAACCCATCTCCATGGTTCGCCCTGACGCTGAACCTCAAGAACGCCAACTGACTGTCCATGAGCCTACCTTCACAGGGGCTCATGAAGCTGAAGACTTTCCAGCAGCTGATCCCATCGCTGCTGAAGACATTGGTCACCATGACCATGTTGAAGATGATGCAGTTCTTCCTCAGCTCGAGCACCAACATGTATCATCGTCTGTGCTCACACACAGCAAGCTCATCAGCATTGGTCGTCCTCTGACGCCAATTGCTCAGGATGCATCATGGGCTGATCACCCATAAGCACAAGAGGAAGAAGACTTTGAGGCCCAGCCAACTCCAACTCCACAGGCGTCGCCAGCGTTACGCAGGCTTCACAAAGGACCAAGGCCTCCAGTCTCTGAGTCTGAAGCTAAAGCTGCTGAAGACATTCCGGCTGCATCAGCCGATGAAGAAGAAACCCCAAGCGCTGCTACACCCCTGTCTCATCAAGAAGTTGTTCTCGAGGAGAATGTGACTGTGACCAACCCTCCAGCTCATCAAGTGGAGGTTGAGAATTTTGAGGCTGCCACCGACGCCACTGACGTTGTCATGGCTGAAGCCAATGTGGAGCCTTCACCTACCCAAGCACCAGAAGTCAGTGAAGCCAATGATGCTGCTGCTTCTGTTCCTGCGCCTGCTGCCGGTCCTCAGTTTGACTACCATGTTGAGCACAGGCCTCAGGTACAGAAGCCAATCCCCAGATTGCCCAGGTTTCCAGGTCCTGCATCAGCACCTGGATCCTTCAATGTCAATGGCTTCAAAGCAGACAACACCTTCTTCAATAGCTCCAGGAACCCCTACTCAAGGGAAAGGATATCATCTGATCGGTTCTGGAGCTATCCGCAGCGAAGCTATTACTCCTGCATTCTATACAATCAAGGTCGCATCTTCCCACATAAGTGTCTTGACATCGAAGCAATAGCTGGTCTGCCCTGTCTGGAAGAAGCTCTCGATTGCTTCAAAGAGGTTGGATTGCTGCCGTTTGTCACCGGCCAAGAGCACTGGAATGAAGAGTTGCTGCTCCAATTCTATGCCACACTTCACATCCGTGGGTGCAACAGAGATCCGAAGACTTGGGTCCTGGAGTGGATGACAGGAAATGTTCATCACAAAGCCAAAGCCTTTGATATCATTGAGCTCACTGGTCTGCCCACTCCTGGCGATCTCTACGAACATGGCTGTCAGCTTCACAGTGAAGCTGTGGAGAGCATCTTTCAGAAGCCTGAACCTAACATGAGTCAGATGCTCAGTATGATGAAGCCATTGCCCCAAGATGCTGCATATCCCAAGGAGTTCTTCGTTGAAGACCTTGAGTATCCGCCAAGGACTATTTATCACATCATAAGGCGAACTCTCTGGCCCATCAAAGGACATTCTCCACATGCCAAGCTGGAAGGTGCAATGAAGACTTTGGTCTTCTATATTCTTCATGGCAAATGCTTCAATGCACAGGACTTCTTCATCCGCCAACTTGCTGCATCAGGCTCTAATCTTTTTGGCTTGAAATTCTACGCTCCATGGATAATGCGGCTGATTAAACTTCACTCCGCTATCTCATATCAGCCATCTGCTCGCAATCATCGGATCTTTCTGCCTGATGTGGATATGTCTGTTGAAGCCATTTATCCTGAGCCTGCCAAGGAACCTCTAAGTCTTCAGAATGCGAAGCATCAAAGTTTTTCTCAGAACATTGAAGGAGTTGAAGCTGTCACTCGTGTGTATCCTTTGGCTGGAACTACACGTGCACCACATCCTGCCCTTACTGAAGCCACCGATAGCACAATTGCCCAACGACCTCAGAAGCGCACTCGTGTTCTCAATGATCGAGAGCTTCTGGTGGTTCTTCATCAGAAACAGGATAGGCATCATGACTGGCTGAAGCGCCAAATGCAAAGCCTCTTGGTGGATGTCAACCGTATTCGCAATCTTGCCACCAAGAATGCCTTTGTTGCACATGAAACCTCTCGACGCACATGGAAAGGGCTGACGCTTATGTGCTCTGAAGATGATCTTCAAGAGGATGGCTTCTCTGAACGCTTCAAGTTTGACTCCACACCTCCTCGAAGGGCAGTGCTACGACGAACTCAATCTCTTGAAGACTCTGAGTTCTCTTCCTCTGCTGCAACTGTGAATGCCAGAGTGATCGAGGATGAAGACGATGCTAGTTCACCGCCACCTCCTTCAGCACGCTTCGACACTGCTTCAAGTTCTCCTGCACCGCCGAACACCACCGAAGACCCTGCTGCTTCACCTACTCTTCATGGGAACGAGTAGATGCTCTATGTCTTCAAACCTTTTTGGTCCTTACTGACAAAAGGGGGAGAAGCATATGAGTTTGATAGTCTTCAAGCGGGTCCATATGGGCGGTTGCTTTATATTTTGCTTCGTGTTTACAACTCTGGTTTTGATACATTTGGTTCTTTGAGTTGTAACACTTAAAATCGATGGTCGTCTGCTACTTATTTGCTACTTCGTGATACGATGATAAATTCCGCATGTGCAACGATAAATTCCGCACTTAGGTCATTTTGCAGACGTCCATTTTCCATTATGCATGTCATTATCTTCACATACCTTCTCATGCATAATGATTTGTCATCATAAGTTGAAGAGGATCTCCACGAGTACAACCTGCCATGTGCATTTGCATTCCAAAATCAAATTACTTATATGCACATCTTCAGGGGGAGCCCTTGCAACTAATGAAGACAATTCCTCTACAATTTCACATATTATATTTCCCGTTGAAAACTTCAACTAGTTTGTCATCAATCACCAAAAAGGGGGAGATTGTAAGTGCATCTAGTGCCACCCCTAGTTGGTTTTGGAGTATTGACGACAAACCTAGTTGAGGGACTAATGTGTTTGTGAGAATTGCAGGATAACACAGGTAGAAGTCCCTCATTGATTCGGTTTTCCTACCAGAGATGACCCCTAAAAATGTATGAAGACATTGATGTCAAAGGTGGTATATGAAGATATTCACATTGAAGACTATAACAAGAGAAGACATCGCATGAAGCCTATGGAGCTCGAAGACTTAGATCTTTCATAGTTCTTTTTCTTCTTTGTTGAGTCATAGGAACCACCGTACTGTTAAGTGGGGTCCGAGAGAACCAGTCAGGATGACTGAAGTGATGCTTAACCAAAACCTATGTCTTCGAGTGAAGACTATGAGAGCGAATCTTGTCCAGAGTCGGACAAGTCAGCTTTGCTTGTAGCCCAAGTAAAGTTGTCGTGTGAGTTTGAAATCTGGCCGTTGGAACACGTGTCAGTTCCTTAGTGACCCAGGGTCATTTCGGACAAATCAGGTCGGGTTGCCTAGTGGCTATAAATAGCCCACCCCCTAGAACCATAAATGGTTGGCTGCTCAGAGTTAGAGTACGGCTTTTGTCGTTTGAGAGCAACCCACCTCGAAGCCTTTGAGAGAGAATTCCTTGCGAGGATAAAGCCCTAACCACCCAGAGCCTAAGAGTGTTAGGCATCACTTAAGTCTTCTTGTTTGTGTGATCTGAAGACTTATTACACTTGAGGACTGTGAATCCTCCAGCCGGTTAGGCGTCGCGTTCTGAGCGTCCAAGAGACATTGTGGATCGCCGGTGAACGAAGTCTGTGAAGGTTCGGGAGTCTATCTTGAAGACTTACCAGAGTGATTGGGAGAGGTCTGTGTGACCTTAGCTCAAGGGGAATACGGTGAGGACTGGGTGTCCTGAGCTGCGTGTTCAGGACTGGGTGTCCGGGACTGTGTGTCCTCAGGTTTAAATACCTAGCCACCCTAACCAGACGTACAATTGTCACAACAACTGGAACTGGTCCAACAAATCATTGTCTTCAACGAGTCACCGGTTTCATCCTTCCCTTCCCTTTACTTACTGTTGGTCCTTGTGAAGTCATTGTATGATTGCACTATCTTTTGTCTTCACTGAGTGACTGCGTGTTCTGTTTGGCTTCATAATATCTTCCTACCTGATCCTTACTACCTAGCTGCTATTAGTCATTGTGCTTTCACTTCATTGGATACTTGACTATGGCTTACCTTCCGCTGCATAGTAATAGGTTTATTTCTATCGTTTGTCTTCAAAACTTCCACATTTTGAAGACTTTCATAAAAATCTCCTATTCACCCCCCTCTAGTCGATATAACGCACTTTCACCGACACAAACCCTAGTCCGCCAACATCGCAAGGGAGTTCTTCAGCAAAGGTGGCAAGCATGGCAAGCACAAGCACAAGGTCGGCTCGTCGCGAGGCCCGCTAACTTCACCTTGGCAGCACGATAGTGGTAGGGGGCATCACGGCCACGTGACCGGCTGTACATCCTTGTGCACCGCACACGGTACCACTGGGAGTACCGCGTCCCGCTGCCGTGGCCGGATGTCAACCTCTTGCACGAGTGGCACCTCGACCCCTACCACATTCCGGTGTCGCCCATGCCGCAATCTGAGCGTGCGCACGGCTGAGATCCGCAACTGGCGTCTCTCCTCATGCCAGAGCAACGCCTTGATCCAATGTACACGCCCCACTCCTCGAATTGGGATGTCTAGTTCGCAACTGAGCATGACGTGCGCTGCCGTCCAAATAGACACCTGCCCTCCACCGCCGTCGTCGGCGGTGAGGCATGAGGACGAGGACGAGGAGGCAACATTCCTGAAGTCACTGGAGGAAGCGATCTAGCGCGCCATCGAGGAGTCCCAACACGAGGAGGACGCCGATGGGTTGGCCTAGAGGAGGCGCTCCAGCTTTCGACAGCCGGTGACCAGGTCTACCCATTGCCACCACCGACACCGCCTGCACACGCGCCAGTGTTGGACACGTGCCAGTGGGTGGGCTCGTGTGGGAGTGGGTCTCTGCGCCGTCCGTTTGGCTGGGCGCGACGGAGGAGGAGGAGGACGCGTACCTCGCCGAGTGGAAGGGTCATGCGCTGCAGGAGGAGCGGGCAAAAAATTGTGTTTGTTTGCATCGGCCGGTTAGAGTTGTTCTTAGGGCCTCTTTGATTCACAGGAAATTGAAAATGCGAGAACAGAAAGAGAAAATATATAGAACTGGAGTGATGTGCCTACTTGTATCTTATGGCATACCAGAGAGTGTCTGATGCCACGGAGAAAACAAAGAGATTGTACTAAAAAGAGGTTGTAGTGAATGTTTGATTTTATATGAAATGTAGTACAAATGATTCTTTAGAAAAAAATTCTATAGAATTAATCGTAAGAATCAAATGACCAACATAGAAAAAAGATTCCTAAGGACTCTAATCCTCTGAGAATCTTATGAAATCCCTTTCAATCAAAGGAGCCCTTACAGTTCCTTGTTACCAAATTCATGTGCTATTTGAGCAAAAATTTCAAACGACGAATAGTTTTTGAAATTATGATTAAAAAACATAAATGTATTCTTGAATTTGAGAAATTTCTTAAAAAATGTATATTATTTCAAATTTCCAAACATCTTTTGAAACATGAACAATTTATGAATATCTTTTGAAACATGAACTTTTTTAAAGATTTGTTGGTTTTTTTGTTTGTCCCGCATTCCTTCTTTTTCCTTTTCTCTATTTTCATTTTATTTTATTATTTTCTTAAAACAAATCTCGAATCATTTTAAACCATATTTTTTTTATTAAATCCGTGAACTTTTCAAAATTCTGAACATTTTCTTAAATTCGCAAACTTTGTTTTTAAATCCATGAACTCGTTTTAACTACTACAAACTTTTTCAGAACCCGTGATTTTAAAAAAATCCTGAACATTTTTTTCAAAATTTATGAACTTTTTTTGAATTCAACGACTGCTTGGAACGGCCCAACAGGCACACGACGGAAGCGATGCCGTCGCCTAGTTGGGCCAAGATCTGGGTGTAAAAAAATTATATTATATTTTTTCGTTTTATTTTCTTTGATTGTTAATTCATCTTTCTCCGTTTTAAATTTATTGTTCGTTTTGAAACCTGTTTTGTAATATGGAATATTTTTGGAATACCAAAAAATTTTCTTGTGTTCAAATATTGTTTACAAATTTGGAAAATGTTATTAAATTTTCTTTTTTCACAAATTTAAGAAACGTTTGCGCTTCGAAAAATGTTGATTCAATAAAAGTATGTGGTTTGCAATTTGTGTACAACATCAATTGTTGGGAATTTGTTAACAATTTTTGAAAGTGTGTTCAAGTTTATAAAATTTTCATACACAATTTAAAAAATACAAAACTCCGTGCCCTAAACTGGCATGGTGCCTTAAATTGGTCATACGAGACCATGAAAAATGGGCAATTTCAAGGATGTCGAGAAACAACGTGCTTTCAGATTGAGCCTTCGGGCCTGCCCGGGCACCCTCCGTTGAATATGGTCTATTTTTGGACATTCTTAAAATGAACCCACCTTATGCAGGAAGGTGCGTATGCCCACGGTAGGCATCCATGTCAGGTTTGAACGATTTACAAACTCGTATGCAATTTGCGACACATCCAGTCATTTATCGACCTCTTTTTGATCGAGAAAACTCTAGAAAATATAGAATTTATCAAAAACCAAAACAACTTGGCATGGTGCCTTGAATTATTCATAGAAGTCCATGAAAAAAAGTTAGCATCATTTCAAGGATGTCGAGAAACAATGGGCTCTCAGACGGTGCCTTCTGAGCTAACACCCTACGTTGAACATGGTTTAGATTTTGACATCCATCAAATGACCTCAACTTTGGCAGGAAGGTGGGCATGCCCATGATAGGCATCCATATTAGGTTTGAACAATTTCCGACACCGTATGCAAGTTACGACACGTCTGCCCATTTATCGGCTTTTTTTGGACCAAGAAAACTCCAGAAAATGCGGAATTTGTCAAAAACTAAAACAACTTGGCATGGTTCTTTAAGTTGGTCATATAAGCTAATGAAATAAAATTGGGTTCATTTGAAGGATGCCAAAAAAGTGCTCACAAACGAACACAATGGACCGGCTTAGTCGGGCGGACTCTTGTGAAAAAAGTATTTAATTCATGATTTTTTTTCAAATTCATGAAAAAAAAACATTCAGATAGATGAACTCTTTTAATTTCATGAAATTTTTTCCTCCTTGAAGCTAGGGGTGGGCATAAAAGCCGACAAACCGAAGACCGAATCGATACCGAAACTAAAAAACAAAATTTAGTTTTTTGTGATGGTATTGGAAAATTTATGCCAAACTATTTTTGAACTTCTTTTTGCAGCATGCATGTATATACCTATAGGCAGCACGTTGTGCCGTTCGTGGTTTTAGTCCCACCTCGTCTAGTTACACGGAAGGAGGCAGGAAGTAAGGGCGGGCATATTAACCGAAAACTGATGTAACGAACCGAAAGAACAGGGACGAAACCAACATTTTCAGTGTTTATTTCGGTCATTAAATATATAGAACTGGAATTTAATAGGTAACTTTGATTTTTACACTTGATTAAGAGAAAATACCTAGAAAATGGAAAATACATATTATTTAAAAAAATCGCATTGGCATTGTATTGCATATCCCAGCGGCCCTAGCCCAGCTGCCTAACACACCTTTCTAAACCTCTTTGTCATGTTCTCATCTCCGGGTTTTTTCCACCTACACGTTTTGGTTTAGTACCACCTCAGATTGCTCTTGAGGAAAGAAGCGTGTGAAAGACTATAAAGGCAGCTGCTTACCCGTCAAATTTGTCTGAACCTGCCCGTACTAAAACATGTAGCATAAGAGGGTTTGCCTATACTTCGGTTTTGTTCGGTCAAACTATTGACCGAACCGAATTTTCCTTCAAATAAAATTTGGTTTTCTTGTTGTATAGAAACCGATCGATTTGTATTTTATAAAACTGAAATTCTTTGTGACCCAAAAAACCGAACTAATCACGTGAATTGGACAAAAAATCACGATTTTGATAAATTTTATGATATTAAAAAACATTCATTAATTTGAAAAAAGATTCACGGATTTGAGGTTTTTTCATGAATTTAAGAAGATGTTCACGAATTTAGGCAACAAAAAGAACAGAGAAAAAGAAGAAGAATAAATAAAAATGAAAAATGAGTAAAATCGAAGAAAAAAAGACAAACAAAACAAAAAAACATACTAAGAAAATGCACGACAAGAAGAGTAAAAGAAGTAACTAGGCATAAAAAGTGAGTTGTCCCGGACTCCCAGTTGGTTATAGCGGTGGAAGTAAACCAAGAGATTGAGAGTTTGAATCCTACCTCACGCGCCTAATTTTTGAAGGTTAAAAAAATGAAAATGAAAATAAATGGGCCAGGCCCAGGACCGAGGTAAAAGAAGAAAGGTAATAAGAAAACAGAAAACGAAAACCGGAGTAAACGGATTAAAAAACCCATCCAAACAAAAAAGAACAAACAGAGTCCGGAAGCGTAGAAAATAAGAAGGAAAAGAAGTATTACTAAACATATAAGGTGAGCCGGCTGAGTTGGTTGTTGTGTTCGAAGGAAACAGAGAGATTTTGAGTTCGAACCTCACCACTCGCGACATTTATTGAAGGCTGAAAAAAAATGAAAATGGGCCGAGCCCATGATGCGTGGATGGGGGTGCGCCAGTTTATGTATGTCTGTACAGCTAGTACGTGTCACATGCGGAGGTGGGTATACCGGGGAGGGGTGGAGCGAAGCAAGGCTCAAAAGGTAATCAAGATGATCTATTTGCGAGACCACGAAATAACACTTAGTGAACACATATGATCCATGAACCATAGTCTCCCCATTTGTGTCCTAATATGTTACCATGGTGGTTGTTCTTTAGAGTCAAAATTGGTGATATGATTAGCATATGCAATCAAAATACATAATGATCATCAACAAATCTCGGTGTCATGTTGTGATTGATCGTCCTTGAAAGATTGATGTGCGTCTCGAATTTCTAACTTTTATGTGAAATTAAAAAACCAACTGTCGCCATCGTGTAGGCTGCATCCGCCTCCTCCGCCACATCCATCTCCTCCTGCTCCGCCCTCTCCAGCTCATCCTTCTGCCACTGCAACATTTGAAACGGATGGCATGCATGATCATTCTTGCGTCGTCATCCAAATCCGCCACCTTCAAGGGTCAGCATCTTTGCGTCCACCACAGTGGTTGCGATCTTCATCTTCCCCTCTTCAAGCATGACCTTCTTCTCTTCGATCATGGCCCTCTTCTCTTCGAGTTTGAGCTTCTTCTCGGTCGCCTTCGCCAACATGTCAAACATATCCACCTTTTTTCCTCCTTGACGTCGGAGTGCTTAATATATGTATCCTCCTTCTTCATCAAGTTGTCTTCGAACCTCTCTGTCATCTTGACTGTCGCACATTCTCGCTTCGCCCTTTCCTCCTCTCACTACTTTCCCCGGAACCCTTTTCTAAACTTCTTGGGTGGTTCTTTTGTTGGGTTGGTTGGGTCACGGGTTTCTTCCTTGGTGCCTTGGTTGACGTTCTTGGCAATGTATACGTTTCACTTGGGTTGTCCATTCAACTTCAACCAATAATGTATGACGGTGAAGTTTTTCTTCGCCAATATGTTACCATGGTGGTTGTTGTTTAGAGTCAAAATTGGTGATATGATTAGCATGTGCAATCAAAATACATAATGATCATCAACAAATCTCAGTGTCATGTTGTGACTGATCGTCCTTGAAAGATTGATGTGCGTCTCGAATTTCTAACTTTTATGTGAAATTAAAAAACCAACTGTCGCCATCGTGTAGGCCGCATCCGCCTCCTCCGTCGCATCCATCTCCTTCTACTCCGCCCTCTCCAGCTCATCCTTCTGCCACTGCAGCATTTGAAACGGATGGCATGCATAATCATTCTTGCGTCGTCATCCAAATCCGCCACCTTCAAGGGTCAGCATCTTCGCGTCCACCACAGTGGTTGCGATCTTCATCTTCCCCTCTTCAAGCATGACCTTCTTCTCTTCGATCATGGCCCTCTTCTTTTCGAGTTTGAGCTTCTTCTCGGTCGCCTTCGCCAACATGTCAAACATATCCGCCTTTTTTCCTCCTTGACGTCGGAGTGCTTAACATATGTATCCTCCTTCTTCATCAAGTTGTCTTCGAACCTCTCTGTCATCTTAACTGTCGCACATTCTCGCTTTGCCCTTTCCTCCTCTCACTACTTTCCCCGGAACCCTTTTCTAAACTTCTTGGGTGGTTTTTTTGTTGGGTTGGTTGGGTCACGGGTTTCTTCCTTGGTGCCTTGGTTGACGTTCTTGGCAATGTATACGTTTCACTTGGGTTGTCCATTCAACTTCAACCAATAATGTATGACGGTGAAGTTTTTCTTCGCCAATTTTTTTAATACACTACACGCATGAGAAGGCTACATAATAAAATATTGTCAACAATGCATATAAAAACTATGCAAATACGGCTACAATAGTATGCATACATATTCCGCTACAAGACTATGCATATTTGGCTACAAAACTATGCAAATTTGGCCATAAAACTATGCAGATCCGGCAAGTGATGTGCACATATTAACAACTTACTTGCTTGATGATTTGAGCACCACTAGGCCGCCGCGCGATGAGTTGCCTCAAGTGGCCGCAATACTTCGACACGGCCTCTTGGATGGTGTACCATCAATAATTGAGGGACTTTGATTCACGGTTACGGATGACCGCGTCGGACTAGGATGCAAAGCGGTAGGATGGAAGAAGATAGTGCAGGATTTTGCCATGAAAGCATTGCGACCAGCTACAAAAACACGGGCTTTGCCTCAGTTTTGGATGGGCCAGGTGTGTCGGAGTTTTATGTGACTTGTGTCTAGACTTCTTTAAAGTCGCCCTAGTTTAGTTTGGTTTTGACGAAAATGTATGGTCCGGACTGCTCGACCATGGTCAGGTTCGCTGGGTCCATACAGCTGCGTGCGGACAAATACGAACTGTTTAAGGGTCGGGATGCCGTTAGCGCAAAAAAAAAAAAAATCCTTGCAGGAGATGCACCGCCGCATGATCCAATCCAATCACTTCCAAGTTCCAACCCCGAAACAACCCGCATGCAGAGTCGTTTTCGCGACGGAAGTCAGTAGCCACCGGCGGGGCCATCCGTCCGCGACTTCGAGCGAAACGACGCCCACGAGTGCGCGCACGAGGTGTGCTCGGCAAGCAGCGGTGGCGTGTCTATCCTCGTTGGCAACGGGGGGGTGGCGCAAATCGTCCGGCAGGTGATCTTTCCATGGCGATGGGAGCAGAAGGAAGCGATGCCTGACATCAGCCGTGGGTTTTTACTTGCACACGACGGTTCCTGGAACAATTAAGACCAACTTCAACGGCCGACCCAAACGGACAGCGTTTTCGTCTGTTTTTTGTCCGTTTGGAATCGGCCGCCCGCCCGCCGTCCGTCCTTTTTTAGTTTTGGGTTGGCAGGGCGTTCAACGAGCCGACCCATTTCATAACCGTGCGCGCTTTAGATTATGCCAGCGGTCATGCAATTGCCCTGGTTTTGTCGCTCCGGCGTACGGGAAAGGTTCGTGCGCGCGAGGAAAAGCGGTCTAGCGCGCGCTGGTTTTCGCGCTCCAGCGCGCGGGAAAGGTTCGCGCGTGCGCCGCGGCCGGCGCTCGTTATAGGAAGGTGTTCCCTTCACACTCTGTCTGCCGCCCACTCGTCTCGCCCCCTCTCACTAGTCTTGCCGCCTCTGCGCCACCATGTCGATCCGCCGCCTGAGCGCTTCGGATTTTCGCGGAGTCCGCGAGCGCCGCTCCGACGCCTTCTTCTTCGAGATCTGGTTTCGCAAGAAACGTCTCATCCTCGGCACCTTCGACACCGCAGAGGAGGCGGCCCGCGCGCACGACGCGGCGTTGTGGCGCCTCCTGAGGCCTCGTCGGGATATGAATTTTCCCGACGTGTCGAGCCAGCGGGCGCATGATCTGGCACCTCTCCCGCGCCTTTTCACCGACGAGGATCGTCGTGTCCATCGGAGGCGGCAGCGTCGCCTCGCCATCGCCGAGATGGACGTGGAAGCCATGGTGGTGTGGCGCAATCGCCTCCCGCAGGACATCGTCGACGAGCGCCGGTTCTACAAGCAAAGGAGGTTGGAAAGGGACACGAGGAGGACAGAGCGAGCCGCCTATCGGGAGGACAAGCGTTCGCGGAAGCAGGCCGCTCAATTGAAACTGAACCTACGAGAAACATCGGGTTGGGACTTTGAAGATGAGCAGCATGCTGACGCCTACATTCAGATGTCGGAGGAGGACATTACCAAGTCGGAGTCAGAAAGTGACAAGTAGTGGTCTTTTCTTTTATCTGTGTACGCTAAAACTATCTATGTATTCATTTTTATCTGAAAAAATGGCCGGCAGGGTCGGCGACGAAGCAGGCGGGCGAGAGTGTGCAGTTTAATGTGGAGAGGCCAATCCAATGTGCCACCGACCAGCGGGGCCAATGAGGAAAGAGGGCGAGCGCGCGCCTCCGTCTTGTGTCCGCGCCAACGCAAATCCGGCTCAAAATGGTCCGAGAATGGATCGGCAAGCGGACGAAAGCAGACGCATGTCTGTTTGGGTCGACGCGTTGGACTGATTTTTTTGTCCATATGAATTCAAACGAACGGCCACGAACGAAATGGGTCGCCCCATTGGAATTACTCTGACTTGGTCAGCTGGAGACTAGTACTCGTACACAAGCTGAGTGATTGGCACGCTGTTGGCCACTGTTTGGGGCTCGTTTCTTCTAACTGATTGAACATGTCGTTGCATTAGCACGTGCATGTGGGCGAAAGAATTGTACACGCCTGCAACGGGTTTCAGGGCATCTTCAACGCCATGCATCAAAACAAATCCGGACAGCGGATAAGGGACGACCATCAAATCCATTACACCAAATGTATATCCCTTTCAAAAAAGAAACTAAAGTAATTGTCCATCATGCAACCCCGCTTTAAATGATAGCAATTCAATTATACATTTAAATTTTAATAAAAGCGTCGAATGTTCAACAAGTTGTTTAAATTCATTGGTATCAAATTCAACCATGCTTCACAAAAGCGGTCTTCGTCTCAACCTTTTTCTCCTCGAAACTTGACCTTCTTCATCAATGCATGTTTTTCAAGGATACATCATGAAGAGCCGCATCAATAATATAAAAGGAGAGTCAAGATGGTTGATACAAAGTTTTTCTGCATACAACGCTAAACCAAGAGGTTAGCAACCACACCGCCACCACAACAACAAACGGCGCACGGCTCGCCTTGTTCATGTTCAAGACATGAATGACGAAGAGGTAGAACACATAGCATGAAGTAGCCAGACACCTGGGAAGCCATGCTATCGATGCATGTTGTTCACCCAAATTGGCTACTCCTTGAGCTTCATCCAACAATGCTTCAATGTGAAGGACTTGCCCTCCGTTCTTTGGTACATCACGACAGCATGTCCGGGCTATATAATGGCCTGATCATCAAGTCGCAACATTGAATGGATCAAATAATTGACCAACACGTAGAGTAACAAGAAGCAAAACTTACAATCTCCATCATTGACGCACTCGTTGGCCACATTCTTTTCACTTGTGCAATCGCACCGTAATACTTCATGATGGTGTTTGAAAAGGTGTACCACCGGACACCGGTTGAGTAGCAACTTCGCATTGCGGTCATGGATCACATCCAATTTGTAGGGTGTGTAGTGCTTGTGCTCATGAAACCAAGAATGCACATGTTAAAACGTTATGCCTTTTTGCTTCATAGCTACAAACCCCACACTTATGACCAAGTTCCTCACTGAGTATCTTGTCATCGTGCTTGTTTCGTGTTAAACAAGGAGAAAGTAAAAAAACTCAATGGCATTTGACCGAACACTTGCCGGGTGAGGTGTCTGCCATGGCTGGGGGCATACGATACCTGGGCTGCAAACGGATTCAGGGGTGCAACGATGGCGAAGTACAAGGCGCCTCAGTGGAGCAATAGTTGTCCGGCAAGAACTGAGCGTGGCCGGAGCGGTGTAAGGGCAACAACGGTCTTGGTGGGTGCGGATACAAGGTAAGGGAGAGGGGCGAAGTCGGAGAGGGCTCCAGGAGGTTTTTTTGGGTGGGTCGGTTGTGTTGGAGTCCAACGAGCGGCCGTACGGACTCCCTCAAAAACCTCCAACAAGTTTGTTCCCGGTTAGGCAGGATTCAAACAAGCATCTGTGGACGTTTGATGCACGACCTTGGGTGACACAAAGTGTCCAGACCACGATGTCCGAACGTTTAGAGGCGTTTAGATGGACGTGTTGGAAATTTCCTTACGATTCCAAATTGTGGATGATTCACAAAAAAAACTAAAGATCAAATATCGTTCGTCCCTTGTAGCATGCTGCTTTCTTTAGTGATTTCTACATGTTACACCCTAGTTGTGCATTTGTGAAGCATGTCTACTAGATTATCCCATTGAGGACTTGTTTGGTTGAGATTGATTTTAAGGAGATTGAGAAGGATGGAGGTGGATTAAATCTTCCAAATCTCCTCCAATCCTCTCCAATTTAGAGGTTTAACCAAAAAAGCCTAAAGCATTTGATTCCGACGTGGTAATATGCATGGTGAGTGGTGCGCCCAACCAAGTGAAGAAGTATCCGACCTACACCAAACCCTAACCCAACACTCTCTAAATCGCTGCTTATGGTAAGTGATTCAAGATGACAAGTGGGAGAGGGCAAAAAAGGGAAACAACTAGGTGGTTGTTGTGTTGCTTTTCTCATCAGGATGTTAAATCTTGCTCCCAGAATCAACCCCGTTGAGCCCTTTGATAGGTTGCCTATGCTTTCCCAACTCCTTCCACGCGTTGAATGAAGGGAGCATATGTGGCTTAACCTGCTCGAGCACCTTGCATCTTGCCATGTTAGAAGATCCCGCATGAATAAGGCTCTGGTACAGCTGCCCAGTCACCTTGCCACATCAAGCCGACACATGGGATCCACCATGTAGAATGGGGAGATTGGTCAAATGTGCTAGAAGTGGATTGTCAATGTAGCAGTTGCCATGAAAACGAATCGTTTCAGTTGACTTTCTCCCAAACGATGTTTTTTTGGGTGCGAACCTTTGGATTTGCCAATACTCTATCCACCATCAATCCATGTGCCCCCACCCATACTACCGCGCCACCCTACCATACTCGATCTGCCACATCCCCACCCCCACCCCCTTAAAGGTGATCCCACACTCCGACTCAAAACCTGTCAGCCATGTGCCGCTCCTCCGTCTACAATGCCGCAGCCAATCGCGTCGTCCCCGGGACGGTCGGCCACATTGCCCTACCTTGTTTCTTCTCCACCAAAGTGAGTGAAACAAAAAAACCGTTATCTGAGAAACAGCAAAACCGGTTTAAAATCGAAAAAATTTCTTTACATCGGATAGTAGTTTAGAGAAATCTTCATTAAACAGGAAAACTTATGTTAGGGCATCTCCAACTGCAACCCGCAAATTTCCTCCCGCATCCATCCACGGACAGGGGGGACCAGTCCGCGAACACGGGTGTGGGAGGCTGCCATCCAACCATAGCCGCATGTATTTTGACTACAACTTGAACCAACAGGACGAAATTCAATCCAATGGGCAGATTTCATATAAACACGTCCGGATTTCATATAAACATGACAAATTTCATTAATATGTCAAATCATTTCTAGTATGGCTCTAGAGGTATAATTAATACCTAAGCAAAATGGTTGCGGGCGCCCGTTCCCCGTGTCCAGCCATGAACCCCAGAACTGAAGCTTCGTTGTCTCTAGTTCCACCTCGGCGCTCTCCAGCTCCGCCTCTGTAACCTCCGTCTCTGGAGGCCCGAGAAGTGAAGTTGTCCGCCTACACTTCGCCGCCAAGCGACTAATCGGCCGACGATGCTGAGCCGACCAAGCTTGGCGTCAAGGGAGGGGGAAGCAGTGGCCTTCCTGGGACACAAGCTGTGGCGACCTACCATGCACTACTCTTCCTTGTTGCCAGTGGCACCCGCGGGCGCGCCGGCTTCGTGGTCGTCGCGGTGGGGCGCGGACTCAGCGATGTCCTCCTCGTCGTCGTCGGTCCCGTCGAACACAACATTGCCCGCGTCATCGCTCTCCTTGTAGGCGGCCGCCACCCGCTGGTGGTACCGCCAGTGGGCTTTGGCGGATCTCACGGGCGGAGTGACAGGACTCGAGTAACACCTCCTATTCTGCCAGGTCCGCGTCCAGCGCGACCGCCCTGCCAGCGGCGAGCCGCTCCTCCGTCTGCACGTGCTCCTAGAGGAGGCGGTTGTTGTAGGCGTCGTCGGCCTGCGCCCTCCGGAACTGCTCCTCCCGCACCATGTTCATGTAATGGGCACGTGCCTCACCGATGGTCATGGTGCAATGCATCGGCGAGGGTGGCACGGAGGAGGAGGGCGCGTCGGTTCATCATCGGTAGCGTCCTCCTTTGGTACATCGTTGTCCTCCAGCTGCTTGACAGCCAGCCAGCAGGCAACAATGGTGATGACCCACAAGTATAGGGGATCTACTGTAGTCCTTCCGATAAGTAAGAGTGTCAAACCCAACGAGGAGCAGAAGGAAATGATAAGCGGTTTTCAGTAAGGTATTCTCTGCAAGCACTGAAATTATAGATAACAGATAGTTTTGTGATAAGATAATTTGTAACGAGCAACAAGCAACAAAAGTAAATAAAGTGCAGCAAAGTGGCCCAATCCTTTTTGTAGCAAAGTACAAGCCTGGACAAACTCTTACATGAAGTAAAGCGCTCCCGAGGACACATGGGAATTATCATCAAGCTAGTTTTCATCACGTTCATATGATTCGCGTTCGGTACTTTGATAATCTGATATGTGGGTGGACCGGTGCTTGGATGTTGTCCTTACTTGGACAAGCATCCCACTTATGATTGACCCCCATTGCAATCATCCGCAACTACAATAGAAGTATTAAGTTAAAAACCTAACCATAGCATGAAACATATGGATCCAAATCAGCCCCTTACGAAGCAACGCATAAACTAGGGTTTAAGCTTCTGTCACTCTAGCAACCCATCATCTACTTATTACTTCCCAATGCCTTCCTCTAGGCCCAAATAATGGTGAAGTGTCATGTAGTCGACGTTCACGTAACACCACTAGAGGAGAGACAACATACATCTCATCAAAATATCGAACGAATACCAAATTCACATGACTACTAATAGCAAGACTTCTCCCATGTCCTCAGGAACAAACGTAACTACTCACAAAGCATATTCATGTTCATAATCAGAGGGGTATTAATATGCATATAGGATCTGAACATATGATCTTCCACCAAATAAACCAACTAGCATCAACTATGAGGAGTAATCAACACTATTAGCAACCTACAGGTACCAATCCCAGACTTAGAGACAAGAACTGGATACGAGAGATGAACTAGGGTTTGAGAGGAGATGGTGCTGGTGAAGATGTTGATGGAGATTGGCCCCCTCCCGATAAGAGGAGCGTTGGTGATGACGATGGCGATGATTTCCCCCTCCCGAAGGGAAGTATCCCCGGCAGAACAGCTCCGCCGGAGCCCTAGATTGGTTCCGCCTCGTGGCGTGATAATCCCCAAGTGCAAGGAATCATCGTAGCAATTTACAAAGATGGAAGTGATAAGTATGGAGTGTAGAACCCACAAGGAGCTAAAGGTAAGATCAATATTCTCTCAAGCCCTAGCTACCACTGATACAACTCTACGTACACCGAACATTTGCTTCCAACTAGCAACGAGAAATAAAACTAGGTTGTGGGTATGAAGAGGATAACTTTGTATGATATTGGAGAGCTAAAATATAAAAGTAGGTGCTGTTATCATGAATTTAGAATATATTACTAAATATTATAAATAGCGAGTGTGGAATAATGGTGGATCGGTGTGCGGAATTGTCCTAGGCAATCGTTAACAAGACCGGTAATCACTATTGCAGTTTCATATGTGTAGGACCTTGAAGTAGATGTGTCTAGAGGAGGGGTGATTAGACACTTAATGCTAAAGTTGCAGTTTTTAAGCCTTTTCGGTTTAAGTGGAGTTTAGGTACAATTTTAACATTCACAATACATATCAAGCAAGCATGCAAAGAGTATATAGGCAGCGGAAAGTAAAGCATGCAACTTGCAAGAATGTAAAGAGAAGGGTTTGGAGAATTCAAACGCAATTGGAGACACGGATGTTTTTCCCATGGTTTGGATAGGTGGTGCTATCCTACATCCACGTTGATGGAGACTTCAACCCACGAAGGGTAACGGTTGTGCGAGTCCACGGAGGGCTCCACCCATGAAGGGTCCACGAAGAAGCAACCTTGTCTATCCCACCATGGCCATCGCCCACGAAGGACTTGCCTCACTAGCGGTAGATCTTCACGAAGTAGGCGATCTCCTTGCCCTTACAAACTCCTTGGTTCAACTCCACAATCTTGTCGGAGGCTCCCAAGTGACACCTAGCCAATCTAGGAGACACCACTCTCCAAGAAGTAACAAATGGTGTGTTGATGATTAACTCCTTGCTCTTGTGCTTCAACTGATAGTCTCCCCAACACTCAACTCTCTCTCACAGGATTTGGATTTGGTGAAAAGAAGATTTGAGTGGAAAGCAACTTGGGGAAGGCTAGAGATCAAGATTCATATGGTAGGAATGGAATATCTTGGCCTCAAGACATGAGTAGGTGGTTCTCTCTCAGAACATATGGGTTGGAAGTGTAGATGTCTTCTGATGGCTCTCTCCATGAATGAAGAGGAGGTGGAGGGGTATATATATAGCCTCCACACAAAATCTAACCGTTACACACAATTTACCAATCTCGGTGGGACCGAATCAACAAACTCGGTCAGACCGAAATAGTAAACCTAGTGACCGTTAGAGTTTTCGGTAGGACTAACTGGATCAACTCGGTGGGACCGATGTGCTAGGGTTAGGGTAAATCCAAAACTCGGTTTGACTGATTACTCAAACTCGGTGGGACCGATTTGGGTAATAAGTGAAATAGAGAGTTGACCAAACAAACTCGGTGGGGCCGATTGCATATCTCGGTGGGACCGAAAGTATTGCAATAGGTAACAGAGAGTTTGCAAGCCCATCTCGGTGAGACCGAGATCCCATCGGTGAGACCGAATTGATTAGGGTTTTGGCAGTGGCTATGACAAGTGAAACTTGGTGGCGCCGGATAGAAACAATCGGTAGGTCCGAGTTTGGCTTTGGGTGTAGGTCATATGTGGAAGTGAGAAAGTGGTTGAGGGCTTTGGAGCATATCACTAAACACTTTGAGCAAGCAAGCCATTAAGCAACACCTCATCCCTCCTTGATAGTATTGACTATTCCTATGGACTCAATGTGATCTTGGATCACTAAAATGTAAAATGAAGAGTCTTGAGCTTTAAGCTTTAGCCAATCCTTTATCCTTAGCATCTTGGAGAATTTCCCACAACCTTTAGTCCATGCCACTCCATTGTTGAACTTATCTGAAACATACTAGATAGAAACGTTAGTCCAACAAGAGATATGTTGTCATTAATTACCAAAACCACCTAGGGAGCACTTGTGCTTTCAATCTCCCCCTTTTTGGTAATTGATGGCAACATACATCAAAGCTTTAGATAAAGATATAAAGAACAGCAGGTAAAGCTTTGGAAGGACATGTAACAAGCATAGGCTCCCCCTACATGTATGCACTCATGTAAATGTGAAATATAGAGGCATGTGAGAGCATAACCATGACAGAGTAGGCAATGTGTTACATGTATCTTGGCCATATGCATCAGAGCAAAAGATTATCAAGGAAAATACCTTCATGCTCATGAGTCCTTGTTGCAAACAGTATGTACATAAGCAAGAATTCCTCATACTCATGATTTTGATGCATACACTTACCTTGTAGTCCTTAGCTGGCTTAGGATGGAATGAACCTGCACAAACAAGGTTAGATAACACAGGTACCTCCACTAGCCAGAGCAAACCAAAGAAGCCACAAGAGTACCAAGACTGGGATGACATGTAGAGAGTGAGTACAAGGTACCACAATGGATTCAACATGTCCCCAAGAGTAAAGATATGCAATGAATTTGACTGATTTCTTTCCCTTAGGTGTCTTGCTCCCCCTGAATCTTACATGGGATATTGGGAGAAGATAGGAAACAAAAAATCAGAGCTGAAAGATACAAATGGATAGAACTTAATGCAAATAAGCATATATGAACATGTCTTTCCCCCAAAAAGACATGTGACATCTCTCCTCTTGAACATCAAGCATCTGGGATCCTTGAGTATTCTCTCCCCCCTGGAAATCTCTTTCTACCCCTTAATACTACATCTCTCCTCTTGAACATCAAGCATCTGTGATCCTTGAGTATTCTCTCCCCCTAGAAATCTCTTTCTCCCCCTTAATACTTTCTCCCTTGAAGGTGATGTGATCTCTCTCTCCTACAAGCTTTGATGTGATCTCTCTCTCCCCCTTTGACATCAATTTCCAAGAAGGGCTTTCTGGAATCCGTCGTATAGGTTTGGTCCTGGAGACTCAGCACAAAGCAATGGATAAAACTGGGATGCTTGTAGAGGACAAGATTCATTGAGTAGAGCTGGATCAGAAGAAATATAGAACAAGTGGCAAACTGTTTTTCCTGTTGCGAAGTCGGTGGCACCGAGTGGCATGTTTCGGTGGTACCGAAAGGATTCAGTTGGACCGAAAACTACAAGTCGGTGAAACCGAGTTTAACACAGAGAAAAATACTTGTCACCTCAGCTCACTAAACATGTAGGATCTCACAAAGATTTGCAATGAATTAACTGAAGGATTTGCAAGGAATTGAATGCAGAAAATGCACATCAAAAACAAAAAGGAAAGAGAAAAAACTGAAGGATCTAGATGAAGAACACAAGAGAACTTCATCTAGAGTTGGGCGGTGACATAGTCACCTATGTTAGAGTATATTGACTTAGGAGTCAAGTGAGAACACTTGATCATAGGTCATACTCATCGTTTAAGCTCAAAATGGGGTTACCATTTTTCGTTTAAGCATCTTGATGTATTCACATCTTGGTGAGTTGCTTTGACTCATGTCTTGGAGTAAAGCTTCTCTAAGATGGAATAACATACCTTGGGTGGTGGTGTGGGTCTTGCTCATGTAGTTAAACTTGTGTGGGTGCTCAAGGTTGATGTAGCTCATCAAGAGTTGGGAGCACCACTTGGAGTTTGAGTTCATCTACCTACATGGGTTAGTTATTGCAAGGAAGAGCACTTGTGTATCCAAAAATGACAATCATGAAGCTCAACATAGAATTTGTCAAAGGATATGTTTGAATGGTTTTGTGCTTCCTTGTCTTCAACCACCATTGTGTAGAGACTTGGTAATGTAGAGATTGCTCAAGATGTGAGTGAGTCGCAATCTCATGGAATTAGATTCAACCAAGCACCTACATGGGTTAGACAACATGCAAGGTAGAAATATATCCAAGACATAAGATAGTCATCATAAGAGATATATCATGGATTAGTCATAAGCTCATGTCTTGCATGTATCCAATGGAGTTCCTACTCCAAGTTCGAAGCATCAATAATGTTCAATTAACCTCTCAATCTGCAAAATACTTTCTCATCAAGAGGTTTAGTAAATATATCCGCTAATTGCTTATCGGTGCGAACATGCTTAAGATCAATGTCACCCTTAGCAACATGGTCTCGGATGAAATGATGACGTACTTCAATATGCTTAGTTCGAGAATGTTGTACGGGATTATGACCGATTTTGATAGCACTTTCATTGTCACAAAGCAGTGGAACATGTTTCACATAGATCCCATAATCTTTAAGAGTTTGGGTCATCCAAAGTAATTGAGCACAACATGAACCAGCAGCAATGTATTCCGCTTCGGGGGTGGATAAGGATACTGAGTTTTGTTTCTTGGAAGACCAAGACACAAGAGATCTACCAAGAAATTGACAAGTACCCGAAGTAGACTTTCTATCAACCTTGTCTCTGGCATAATCCGAGTTGGAATAGCCAACAAGATCAAGAGAAGACCTCTTAGGATACCAAATGCCAAAGTTTGGTGTATGAATTAAGTATCTCACTATCCTTTTCACGGCCTTAAGATGACATTCTTTAGGAGCAGCTTGATAACGTGCACACATGCAAACACTTAGCATAATGTCGGGACGTGAAGCACATAGGTATAACAAAGAACCAATCATAGAGCGATAAACCTTTTGATCAACCGGTTCACCATCTTTGGTCAAATCAAGATGTCCACTAGTAGGCATGGGTGTAGGCATACCTTTGCTTTCTTGCATATTGAACTTCTTGAATAAGTCCTTGGTGTACTTTGTTTGAGAGACAAATGTACCTTCCTTAGTTTGCTTGATTTGCAAACCGAGAAAGAATTTGAGTTCACTCATCATAGACATCTCAAACTTCTCTGACATTAGCTTTCCAAACTTTTCACTAAAGAGAGGGTTAGTTGAACCAAATATGATATCATCAACATAAATTTGGCATACAAATAGTTCTCCATTAACCCTTTTAGTAAAAAGAGTAGAATCAATTTTACCAATTTCAAAACCACTTGCAATAAGGAACTTGGTCAAGCATTTATACCATGCTCTAGGAGCTTGTTTAAGACCATAAAGAGCTTTGTGAAGTTTGTAAACATGATTTGGTTTCTTAGGATTGATAAAGCCGGGAGGTTGTTTGACATAAACTTCCTCCTCTATTTCACCATTCAGAAAAGCACTTTTAATGTCCATTTGATACAAGGTGATATTATGGTGATTAGCATAGGCAAGTAAGATGCGAATGGACTCAAGTCTAGCAACGGGAGCATATGTCTCACCATAGTCCATACCTTCGATTTGTGTGTACCCTTGGGCGACGAGACGTGCTTTGTTGCGAACCACTTGTCCATCTTCATCTTGCTTGTTGCAAAACACCCATTTGGTACCAATGATGTTGTGGTTGTTGTCGGGCTTCTCAACCAATGTCCAAACTTGGTTTCTCTCAAAGTTGTGTAGCTCTTCATGCATAGCGTTTATCCAATCTGGATCTTCCAATGCTTCCTCAACCTTCATAGGTTCAATGCTAGAGATGAATGAATAGTTTTCACAAAAGTTAGCTAAACGAGTTTTTGAGCGAGTGATTCTCCCGGTTTGTATATCATTGTAGATTTGCTCGACGGGATGATCTTTGGCAATTCTTGCTCGAACTCGTGAGAGTTTTTGCTTGGGTCTTCGTTGAACATCTTCTTCATCTTGTTCTTATTCTTGGACTTCCTCATTGTTGACGTTGTCGTTCTCTTGTCGTGGTGGAGAAGGAGGTTGTTGACGTTCGTCTTGATGCATTTCCTTGTCTTCTTCATCTTGGTGTGTCCCACTTGTGGATGCTTCCGTATCAATTCTTGGTTCACCTTGTCGTGAAGTAGAAGCTTCCACTTGGATGGACGAGGTACTCTCCTTCACCTCCGTTGGACGAATTTTGCCAATAGACAAGTCTTGGATTGCTTCTGAAGGGTCTTTGTCTCCTACATCGATTGGCAATTGCTCTACTTGCGAGCCATTAGATTCATCAAACTTCACATCTACCGTCTCTTCAACCTTTCGGGTGAAATTGCTGTAGACACGGTAAGTGTGAGAGTTTGAGCCATAACCAAGTAGAAAACCTTCATGAGATTTAGGAGCAAACTTTGAACGACGATGCTTGTCAAGAATGTAGCACTTGGAGCCGAATACTCGAAAGTATCCAACTTGGGGTTTGTTACCGATGAGAAGCTCGTATGCCGTCTTGCCGAGTAGTTTGTGAAGATACAAGCGATTTGTTGCATGACAAGCTGTCTCAATCGCTTCTGCCCAAAAGTGCTTCGGCGTCTTGTACTCATCAAGCATCGTTCTCGCCATTTTGATGAGCGTCCGGTTCTTCCTCTCAACAACTCCATTTTGTTGAGGTGTGTATGTAGCCGAGAACTCGTGTGAAATCCCTTCTTCGTCAAGAAAGGTGTCCACATTTGCGTTCTTGAACTCCGTTTTGTTGTCACTCCGAACCTTCTTGATCTTCATGTCAAACTGATTTTGGGCCTTCCTAGCGAAGTTTTTGAAAATCTTCTGGACCTGCAACTTGTCCTCAAGAAAGAACACCCACGTAAATCTTGAAAAATCATCAACTATAACTAGACCAAAGGAATTTCCACCGAGACTCTTGTAGGCGTTGGGACCAAAAAGATCCATATGAAGTAGCTCGAGTGGCCTCCTTGTGGTCATGATGTTCTTCATGGGATGCCTTCCTCCAACCTGTTTACCTGCTTGACAAGCACTGCAAAGTCTATCCTTATCAAATATGACATCGTTAACTCCAAGGATATGATTTCCTTTAATAAGCTTGTCAAGGTTTCTCATGCCAACGTGACCTAGTCATCTATGCCACAACCAACCTTTTGAGGATTTAGCAATAAAGCAAGTTTTAGGTTGTGCCTTTTTAGAGAAATCGACAATGTAAAGATCACCTCTACGCATACCGGTAAAGACCATTTTATGATTGTCTCGACGAAACACTTGGCAATCTACCTCAGTAAATAGGACATTCAAACCGAAATCAGCAAGTCTAGATACTGAAAGTAAGTTGTAGCCGAGAGATTCAATGAGCATGACATTTTGAATGGAACTATCATGTGAGATGGCCACTTTACCAAGGCCAACCACTTTACCCTTTGAGTTATCACCAAAGGTGACATATTTTCGAGGGCCGTCATTTTCAGCAAGCTCACGGAACATCTCTTTATCTCCGGTCATATGATCAGTGCATCCACTATCAAGAACCCATTCCTTTCCTCCTGACACATATCCCCGAAGATTTGCCGTAAGACCAAAATGTCTCATTGCATCATCAAGATCGAAGTCACTATCATCATCATCATCATAGTATCCATGTTCACCATGACCTTGTGACTCATCATTTCCTAGAGAGGGTAATTCATTAGATAAATGATCATCAAAGTGGTCACCTTTATGAATTCTTATAGCTTCGAATATAATATCACTAATGATACCAATATCTCCTTTAGCACGCTTGAGATTGGCAAGCTCAAATAGACAATCACCAAAACTAGGATCACTAGAGTTCATCTTACTCAAGGCAATAGATTTATGGAGAATTTCATCCAAATTTTTCAAGGAATAATCGGGAAATAGTTCCACAAGAAATTTCCATATAGTATAGGCACAATTAAGAGTAGGCAAACTAGCAATCAAATTTTTGGGCAATCCTCTAATGATGAGCTCAATAGTTCTAAGATTGCGAATCATGTCAATATCTTCATCTGGGGTAGGATGCAAAGGATCAATATGAGGTGCACAAGGGCTAGCAATATACTTGTTCAAATGATATTGATTGAAAATTACAAGCATCTCATTCTTCCACTCATGAAAATACTCTCCATCAAGAATAGGCACTCTATGTCTAAGACTCCCTGAAGTAGACACATCCATCTTCCTCCAATGGTGATTAAACCAAGGCAATGGAGACCAAAGCTCTGATACCACTTGTAGGACCTTGAAGTAGATGTGTCTAGAGGGGGGGTGATTAGACACTTAATGCTAAAGTTGCAGTTTTTAAGCTTTTTCGGTTTAAGTGGAGTTTAGGTACAATTTTAACAATCACAATACATATCAAGCAAGCATGCAAAGAGTATATAGGCAGCGGAAAGTAAAGCATGCAACTTGCAAGAATGTAAAGAGAAGGGTTTGGAGAATTCAAACGCAATTGGAGACAAGGATGTTTTCCCGTGGTTCGGATAGGTGGTGCTATCCTACATCCACGTTGATGGAGACTTCAACCCACGAAGGGTAACGGTTGCGCGAGTCCACGGAGGGCTCCACCCACGAAGGGTCCACGAAGAAGCAACCTTGTCTATCCCACCATGGCCATCGCCCACGAAGGACTTGCCTCACTAGCGTTAGATCTTCACGAAGTAGGCGATCTCCTTGCCCTTACAAAATCATTGGTTCAACTCCACAATCTTGTCGGAGGCTCCCAAGTGACACCTAGCCAATCTAGGAGACACCACTCTCCAAGAAGTAACAAATGGTGTGTTGATGATTAACTCCTTGCTCTTGTGCTTCAAATGATAGTCTCCCCAACATTCAACTCTCTCTCACAGGATTTGGATTTGGTGGAAAGAAGATTTGAGTGGAAAGCAACTTGGGGAAGGCTAGAGATCAAGATTCATATGGTAGGAATGGAATATCTTGGCCTCAACACATGAGTAGGTGGTTCTCTCTCAGAACATATGGGTTGGAAGTGTAGATGTGTTCTGATGGCTCTCTCCACGAATGAAGAGGAGGTGGAGGGGTATATATAGCCTCCACACAAAATCTAACCGTTACACACAATTTACCAATCTCGGTGGGACCGAATCAACAAACTCGGTCAGACCGAAATAGTAAACCTAGTGACCGTTAGAGTTTTCGGTGGGACTGACTGGATCAACTCGGTGGGACCGATGTGCTAGGGTTAGGGTAAATCCAAAACTCGGTTTGACCGATTACTCAAACTCGGTGGGACCGATTTGGGTAATAAGTGAAACAGAGAGTTGACTAAACAAACTCGGTGGGGCCGATTGCATATCTCGGTGGGACCGAAAGTATTGCAATAGGTAACAGAGAGTTTGCAAGCCCATCTCTGTGAGACCGAGATCCCATTGGTGAGACCGAATTGATTAGGGTTTTGGCAGTGGCTATGACAAGTGAAACTCGGTGGCGCCGGATAGAAACAATCGGTAGGTCCGAGTTTGGCTTTGGGTGTAGGTCATATGTGGAAGTGAGAAAGTGGTTGAGGGCTTTGGAGCATATCACTAAACACTTTGAGCAAGCAAGCCATTAAGCAACACCTCATCCCTCCTTGATAGTATTGGCTATTCCTATGGAATCAATGTGATCTTGGATCACTAAAATGTAAAATGAAGAGTCTTGAGCTTTAAGCTTTAGCCAATCCTTTGTCCTTAGCATCTTGGAGAGTTTCCCACAACCTTTAGTCCATGCCACTCCATTGTTGAACTTATCTGAAACATACTAGATAGAAACGTTAGTCCAACAAGAGATATGTTGTCATTAATTACCAAAACCACCTAGGGAGCACTTGTGCTTTCAATATGAGGGAGAGGCATAAGCTAACATACTTTCTCTACTTGGATCATATGCACTTATGATTGGAACTCTAGCAAGCATCCACAACTACTAAAGATCATTAAGGTAAAACCCAACCATAGCATTAAAGCATCAAGTCCTCTTTATTCCCATACGCAACGACCCCCTTACTCGGGTTTGTGTTTCAGTCACTCACCAACCCACTATAAGCGAATCATGAATGTATTGCAACACCCTACAGCGGGAACCCCACACGCTTGCGCGACATGGAGGACACCATAGGACATCATCAAAGTAAAACATACAACTCATACCAATCTAGATCATCAATCAACCCAAAGGCAAAAGATATCTACTCAAAACATCATAGGATGACAACACATCATTGGATCATAATATGTGGCATAAAGCACCATGTTCAAGTAGGGATTACAGCGGGGTGTGGGAGAGTGGACCGCGTAAAAGAGATGAGGGTGATGATGATGATGGTGATGTTGATGAAGACGATCACCGTGGCGATGATTCCCCTCCCGATGGCACTTCGGTGCCACCGAGAGAGAGGAGGAGAGCTTCTCCCCCTTGTGCTTCCTCCTCCATGGCATCCCCCCTAGATGGGGAGAGGTTCTCCCTCTGGTCCTTGGCCTTCATGGTGATGATGTCCCCTCCGGGATCCTCCTCCATGCCCTCCGGTGATGACGGCCCCCTCCGGCAGGGTGCCAGAGAGGGCCTAGACTGGCTTTCAGTGGCTACGGAGGCTTCTGGCGACGGAACTCCTGATCTAGGTTAATTTTCCGAGGTTTCTGTATTTATAGGAATTTTTGGCGTCGGTCTCACGTCAAGGAGGTGCCCGAGGCGTCCACGAGGCAGGACCACACGCCTGGGGGGGCATGCCCCCCACCCTCGTGGACGCCCCAGGACTGTCCTGGCCCAACTCTTTTACTCCGGGGTCTTCTTTTGGTCCATAAAAAATCGTCAAAAATTGGCATGTCAATTGGACTCCGTTTGATATTCCTTTTCTGTAAAACTCGAAAACAAGGAAAAACAGAAACTGGCACTGGGCACTAGGTTAATAGGTTAGTCCCAAAAATCATATAAAATAGCATATAAATGCATAATAAACATCCAAGGTTGTTAATATAATAGCATGAATACTTCATAAATTATAGATCCGTTGGAGACGTATCAGCATCCCCAAGCTAAATTCATGCTCGTCCTCGAGTAGGTAAATGATAAAAGAAATAATTTATGAAGTGTGAATGCTAGCAAGTGCATAAGTTTCATCAATGATAGTTTCAATCACTTTTTATAAAATCATTATATATCATAACAGTAGCTCATCTTCATAAAATTTTCATGATCAAGTAACAAGCTATTCACATGTTAAAGTATAGATCATAAACTTTCTTGAAACTAACAAACTATATTCTCAGTCATCAAACAATTGCAATTCATCTTATTTTCAGGAAGGGTCTATGTCAGAGCTTTGGTTTAGCAAACTCCACATACTCAACTATCATTTAATCTTTCACAATTGCTAACACTCACATGATATTTATGGGTTCAATTTTTTAATCGGACACAGAGAAAGATATGGGCTTATAGATTCGCCTCCCAATCTTTTACCTCAAGGGTAATGTCAACAATAATAGTTCATGATAACTTACATCCAATTAGACATATATATCAGGATCTTTCCAACACAATGTGCTTGCCAAAGGATAAAATGTAAAAAGGAAAGGTGAAGATCACCATGACTCTTGCATAAGGTAGAACATAAAAGTAAAAGATAAGCCCGTCGCAGAGGGAAGCAGAGGTTGTCATGCGCTTTTATGGTTGGATGCACAAAATCTTAATGCAAAAGAACGTCACTTTATATTGCCACTTGTGATATGGACTTTCATTATGCAGTCCGTCGATTTTATTTCTTCCACATCACATGATCGTATAAAGCTTATTTTCTCCACATTAATAGATCATACATATTTAGAGGGCAATTTTTATTGCATGCATCGATGACAACTTACTTGAAGGATCTTACTCAATCCATAGGTAGGTATGGTGGACTCTCATGGCAAAAATGGTTTAAGGAATGTTTGGAAGCACAAGTAGTGTCTCTACTTGGTGCAAAGAATTTGGTTAGTATGAGGGGGGAAAGCAAGATCAACATGTTGGATGATCCAAGACAATATACTTTATTTTGGATATAAGAAAACATAACCCATTACGTTGTCTTCCTTGTCTGACATCAACCTTTTAGCATGTCATATTTTAATGAGTGCTCACTGAGGGAGTCCTGGATTAGGGGGTCCCCGGACAGCCGGACTGTTCGACTATGAAGATACAAGATTGAAGACTTCATCTCGTGTCCGGACGGGACTCTACTTGGCGTGGAAGGCAAGCTAGGCAGTACGGATATGGATATCACCTCCTTTGTAACCGACCTTGTGTAACCCTAGCCCTTTCCGGTGTCTATATAAACCGGAGGGTTTTAGTTCGTAGGACAACATACAATCATACCATAGGCTAGCTTCTAGGGTTTAGCCTCTCCGATCTCGTGGTAGATCAACTCTTGTAATACTCATATTATCAAGAATAAATCAAGAAGGACGTAGGGTTTTACCTCCGTCAAGAGGGACCGAACCTGGGTAAAACATCGTGTTCCCTGCCTCTTGTTACCATCCACCTTAGACGCACAGTTCGGGACCCCCTACCCGAGATCCGCCGGTTTTGACACCGACATTTGTGCTTTCATTGAGAGTTCCTCTGTGTTGTCGCCGTTAGGCTTGATGGCTCCTACGATCATCGATAGCGACGCAGTCCAGGGTGAGACTTTTCTCCCTGGAGAGATCTTTGTGTTCGGCGGCTTCGCACTGCGGGCCAACTCGCTTGGCCATATGGAGCAGATCGAAAGTTACGCCCCTGGCCACCAGGTCAGGTTTGGAAGCTTAAACTACACGACCGACATCCGCGGAGACTTGATCTTCGACGGATTCGAGCCCTTGCCTTGTGCGCCACCCGGTCATGATGAGTACGATTTAGCTCTATCATCGGACCATATTCAGGAGATCGCACCGGCAGCAGCCCCGAGCCTCAATTCGGAGCCAGTTGCGCCATCCATGGACGGGTGGATGGACCCCACCATGGAGGCCGTACCCTCAGCGGCGATCGAGCCAAATATCGACCTTACCCTTCACGAGAGCCGTGTTGCCAAACTGCCGGATCCTTCTCCGGCCACGGACTCCAGACCGCCTGCGCCCGTACCTATCAAATCCGATTGGGCGCCGATCATGGAGTTTACCTCCATAGATATTTTCCAGCACTCGCCCTTCGGCGACATACTGAACTCATTAAGGTCTCTCTCCTTGTCAGGAGAGTCCTGGCTGAACTACGTCCAACAGGATTGGGATGCGGATGACGAAGAAATTCGCCGCCCACCCACCACCCACTTAGTAGCCACTGTCGATGACTTAACCGACACGCTCGACTTTGACTCCGAAGACATCGATGGTATGGACGACGATGCAGGAGTCGAAGAAGAACCACTGCTCACAGGGCACTGGATGCCCACTTCATCACATGACGTATACATGGTGGATACACCCAAAGAAAATAACGATGAGGAACGGAAGGACGCAGCGATGGGTGGTTCCCTCGAGCGGCAGTCAAAGCGGCGGCGTAAACGCCGCCCCAAATCCCGCCCCGACAGAAATAATGATCACATAGACCCAGCGTTAGAGCAGGGTGAACCATTGCCCGACCACAGTAACACGGAAAATCAAGTCAAACAACCCAACCCCATCGAAGATAACAGTCCGGATGACATCACACCGGACAGGCGCCAGGAGCAACGTAATGCCCACCAAAGGCTTGTTGCCATGGCGAGGAGTCTGAAAAAACAGAAGCAAAGGCTCAAGGCTGCACAAGACACACTCAAAATAAAATGGAGTGAAGTACTCAACACAGCAGCGAAGTACGGCAGTAATCGCCACACCAAGAGCTACCCGAAACGGAAGTTGCTACCTGAATTCGATGAGGAGGCCTTAGATCCCTCGCAAACAAAAATTAAAATGGCCATTTGGCCGGATAGACGACCTCACGGCCAACATAAAGTGGCGAACAATGCCGCACATAAGCCAATGCGCGACCCATGCGAAGGCTCGCATCAAAAGGACGGCGCAACCAGATCCATCTATGGATCACGCAAGCGCGCTCCAGCATACGATGCAATACAACAAACATCTGAATACCACGGTACACCCAGATACAGGGGTGCCGCACACCCCCTATGTTTCACCAATGAGGTGCTGGACCATGAATTTCCAGAGGGATTCAAACCCGTAAACATAGAGGCATACGACGGAACAACAGACCATGGGGTCTGGATTGAGGACTATATCCTCCATATCCATATGGCTCGAGGGGATGATCTCCACGCCATCAAGTACTTACCCCTCAAGCTCAAACGGCTAGCTCGGCACTGGCTTAAAAGCCTCCCCGAAAGCTCCATTGGAAGTTGGGAAGAGCTCGAAGACGCCTTTCAGGAAAATTTTCAAGGGACATATGTCCGACCACCGGATGCAGATGATCTAAGTCATATAACTCAACAGCCCGGAGAGTCAGCCCGAAAGCTTTGGAACAGGTTTCTTACTAAAAGAACCAAATAGTCGATTGTACGGACGCCGAGGCCTTGGCAGCCTTTAAGCACAGCGTCCGAGACGAATGGCTTGCCAGGCACCTCGGCCAAGAAAAGCCGAGAACAATGGCAGCATTAACAAGCCTCATGACCCGCTTTTGTGCGGGCAAGGACAGCTGGCTAGCCCGATGCAGCACCAGCGACCCAAGTACATCCGAAGTTAGAGATGGAAACAGGAAATCACGACGCAGCAAAAATAATAAACGCCGGAATAAGGAAGACAACCCGAAGAGCATGGAGGTAAACGCCAGGTTCAGAAGGTCTCGGCCAGGTCAGCAAAAGCCGCCCTCTAAAGGCGCCAGAAATGAACTGTCCAGCTTAAACAAAATTCTGGACCAAATATGTCAGATCCATAGCACCCCCGATAAACCTGCAAATCATACCCACAGAGAATGTTGGGTCTTCAAGCAGTCCGGCAAGCTCAATGCCGAACATAAGGGGCAGGACACACCAAGCGAAGACGAGGATGAGCCTTGCAAGCAAAACACTGGGGAACAGAAGAAATTTCCACTAGAAGTCAAAACAGTAAACGTGTTACACGTGATAAAGGGGAGAAGCAAAGCGGCACTCCCGGACAAACATGCCCAAGGGCCTATCACCGCGGAGTTCTGCCACTGGCCGTCTCAACCGATCACCTTCGACCATCAGGATTACTCAGCAAGTATCCGGAGCGCAGGGTGGGCTGCCTTGGTATTAGATCCAATAATTGATGATTACCACTTCACACGAGTCCTGATGGACGGCGGCAGCAGCTTAAACCTGATATATCAGGAAACAATCCACAAAATGGGGATCGGCCCAACAAAAATTCGCCACAACAACACTACCTTTAGAGGAGTAACGCCAGGCCCAGGGGCTCATTGCACGGGCTCCCTGCTACTAGAGGTTATATTCGTCTTCCCCGATAACTTTCGTAGCGAAAATTTAACCTTCCACATTGCTCCGTTCCAAGATGGCTATCAAGCACTACTTGGACGCGAAGCTTTCGCTCGCTTTAATGCAATACCGCATTATGCTTCCCTCACACTTAAGATGCCCGGTCCACGTGGCATCATTACAGTAAATGGAAATATTGAGTGATCCCTGTGGGCCGAAGAGAGTGCAGCTACCTTGGCAGCCGCACACTAAAACGGCCTCACCAACTAAAGCATTTGATAGGCTGTCAAGACCACGGACACGGTTAGACGAGTCCGGCACAGCTATAGGAAATTCATACAGGTTTGATGGCCGCACCCCTATTACAAATACAAGGGGCTCAACGCACGCAGACAAGTGGCAATTTTTACTCATCTTGAACTGTTGATGGTTTCTTTAAACCCACCTTTTTGCATGACAACTTTTCACCAAAGTTCCTCTCTTTTACAGATGACAGTCATGCTACACCCGTCGAGGACACGGCACAACGGAGACACAGGCGCAGACGTGCAGCAAGGACCCGCTCCAAGGATTCTTTTTAGATTAAGACCCTGTGTCAACCTTTTTTACTGTCTCTTGTTGACACACATCTGTCGGATTCGCAGTACAATTGAGAAGGATGCTGACGTCTTGGCATGTGGCCACGTTAGAACAATGCACGTACCTGGACATTAGGGGCTCCTTACAAAGGGCACTATTTAGGCCCGGTTCACACCATAAAGACCGAATACCTTAGGAGTGTTTGGCGTCGCGAGTTTGGCCTTATATGCATCAGCTCCGAATCATGTCTTGGGTCAAATGTTGGGTTTGCCCGACTACTGTGTTTTGCTGCCTAACGTTCTGCTCTATCGGCTAAGGCGGCACCAGGAGAACTACTGCGATTGTGCCCTGGTTCATCCGGACGAGCACTGATACGTCTCCGTCATATCTATATTTTTTGATTGTTCCATGCCAATATTATTCAACTTTCATATACTTTTTGGCAACTTTTTATATTATTTTTGGGACTAACATATTGATCCAGTGCCCAGTGCCAGTTCCTGTCTGTTGCATGTTTTTGGTTTCGCAGAATATCCATATCAAACAGAGTACAAACGGGATAAAAACGGACGGAGCTTATTTTTGGAAAATATGGAAAATTCGGAAGGAAAATCAACGCGAACCAGTGCCTGAGGTGGTCGTGAGGCAGGGGGCGCCCCCTACCCTCGTGAGCCCACCGTAAGGCGGTTGACACTCTTCTTTTGCCGCAAGAAAGCTAATATTAGGAAAAAATCACGGTGAAGGTTTCAGGCCAATCGGAGTTACGGATCTCCATATATATACGAAATGGTGAAATAGAGCCAGGAGAGAACGCAGAACCAGAGAGAAACAGAGAGATAGATGCAATCTCGGAGGGGCTCTCGCCCCTCCCATGCCATGGAGGCCAAGGACTAGAGGGGAAACCCTTCTCTCATCTAGGGAGGAGGTCAAGGAAGAAGAGGAAGAAGGGGGCCCCTCTCCCCCTCTCCTCCGGTGGCGCCGGAACGCCGCCGTGGCCATCATCATCATCACCACGGTCTACACCAACACCTCCGCCATCTTCACCAACATCTCCATCACCTTCCCCCCTCTATCTACAGTGGTCCACTCTCCCGCAACCCGCTGTACCCTCTACTTGAACATGGTGCTTTATGCTTCATATTATTATCCAATGATGTGTTGCCATCCTATGATGTCTGAGTAGATTTTCGTTGTCCTATCGGTGGTTGATGAATTGCTATGATTGATTTAATTTGCTTGTGGTTATGTTGATGTCCTTTGGTGCCCATCATATGATTGCGCGCGTGGATCACACCCTAGGGTTAGTTGTATGTTGATAGGACTATGTATTGGAGGGCAAGAGTGACAGAAGCTTCAACCTAGCATAGAAATCGATGCATACGGGATTGAAGGGGGACCAATATATCTTAATGCTATGGTTGGGTTTTACCTTAATGAACATTAGTAGTTGCGGATGCTTGCTAATAGTTCCAATCATAAGTGCATAGAATTCCAAGTCAGGGATGACATGCTAGCAGTGGCCTCTCCCACATAATACTTGCTATAGGTCTAGTAAAGTAGTCAATTGCTTAGGGGAAATTTCGCAACTCCTACCACCAATTTTCCACACTCGCTATATTTACTTTAGTTGCTTCTTTACCTTAACAGCCCCTAGTTTTATTTTCGTGCTCTTTACTTTCTTGCAAGCCTTTCCGAAAACACCTACAAAGTACTTCTAGCTTCATACTTGTTCTAGGTAAAGCGAACGTCAAGCGTGCGTAGAGTTGTATCGGTGGTCGATAGAACTATAGGGAATATTTGTTTTACCTTTAGCTCCTCGTTGGGTTCGACACTCTTACTTATCGAAAACTGTTGCGATCCCCTATACTTGTGGGTTATCAAGACCCTTTTTCTGGCACCGTTGCCGGGGAGCAATACCGTGGGGTGAATATTCTCTTGTGTGCTTGTTTGCTTTATCACTAAGTAATTTTTATTTGTTGTTCTTAGTTGTTTTCTATCTTTAGTTATGGGTAGAAAACGCAAAATACCAAAAAAAATTAGTTGTACCTACTGAATGAATGGTTGAAGAACCACTCAAAATCTATCACACTGCTGAAGCTTTTTACTTGGATCATCTTCGATCCCTTTGTGCTCGTGCTGAAACCCCATCTAGCTTAGTCGAGGGAAAATCTTTAGATGAGCATGCTTGTTATGTGCGACACCGTATATATGAAAAAGGGAAACTATTATGGGGTCAAATTCAACGTTTGCAATGCTATGCTTGGAATTTATGTGAAATATATGATTTTACTTGTTGTTCTGAAAATCCTAAGAAACACCTTCCCTACCAATGTGAGTTTATTGATAATGGAATCTTATCTTCTTATGCTAAAGGTGTTTATAGTTACTATGATGTTCAACAAATTGAAGAATTTGTTGCTTATAAGGGTGCTTTTGAAATTGCTTCTTTGATTGAAAAGTATGATGCTACTTTTCACAAATCTAATTTTTTTGCTATACTTAAATATTGCTATGATAATTATGCTTCTAATACCTATGTTAAACAATATATTGAGGAATACTCCGCTGTCCAAGAAGAGACTAATATTTTGCAGGAGTCTATGGAAGAAGAAATTGATGAAACTGTGAGCTCATTGGATGAAAATGATGATGAGGAGAGCGAAGAACAAAAGGAGGAAGAGCGGATTGATCACCCGTGCCCACCTTCTAATGAGAGTAACTCTTCAACTCATACATTGTTTAATTCCCCTTCGTGCTTACCGAAGGATGATTGCTATGATGACTGTTATGATCCCTATGATTCTTTTGAAATGTCCCTTTTTGATGATGCTTGCTATACTTGTGGCCAAGATGCCAATATGAATTATGCTTATGGAGATGAACTTGCTATAGTTCCTTATGTTAAACATGAAGTTGTTGCTATTGCACCCACGCATGATAGTCCTATTATCTTTTTGAATTCTCCAAACTACACTATATCGGAGAAGTTTGCACTTATTAAGGATTACATTGATGGGTTGCCTTTTACCGTTGCACATGATGATTTTGATAGATATAATATGCATGTGCTTGCTGCTCCTACTTGCAATTATTATGAGAGAGGAACTATATCTCCACCTCTCTATGTCTCCAACACGATAAAATTGCAAGAAACTGTTTATACTATGCATTGGCCTTTACTATGTGTGCATGAATTGTTCTTTTATGACATGCCGATGCATAGGAAGAGAGTTAGACTTCGTCATTGCTTGATATATGTTGCTTTGTGCTCACTACTAAATTACAAATCATTGTTAATTAAAATTTGCTTTGATATACCTTGGGATCCGGGTGGATTCACTACTTGAGCACTATATGCCTAGCTTAATGGATTTAAAGAAAGCGTTGCCAGGGAGACAACCCGGAAGTTTTAGAGAGTCATTTATTTTTGTTGAGTGCTTTCATATAGTTTAAAAACAACAAAAATAAAGAGGGGAACCCAAAACTTTTTCAAAAAGGAAAGTGAAAGTGAGAAAGACAAGCACTGTTGAAGTGGGAGAGCTCCTAGAACTTTGTTCATGCTCACGACAACTTTGTGAATCTTGATTACAAAAAATTTTCAACAAAAATAATTATCCCCTTGTACAATTCCATTGTATTATAAAAATAATTTGCCAAGGTTTGCCTTTAGGATGTTTACATTTGCTTGATGGTTTGTACGGTGCAGGACAGAAACTTTGGCTGTAGTGCGCGATTTTACATTTTTAGCTGGAACGTCAAATGGTTATGATTCTTTTTGCACTGTCTTCCTATACAAATTGTTTATGTTTCCTAATTTTGGAAGAATTTTTCAAGTATCAGAAGTATGGTGAATGTTCAGATTATTACAGACTGTTCTGTTTTAGACAGATTCTGTTTTTTGATGCATAGTTTGCTTGTTTTGATGAAACTATCAATTTATATTAGTGGATTAAGCCATGAAAAAGTTATATTACAGTATACACAATGCAAAAAAAAATATGAATTGGTTTGCAACAGTACTTAGAGTAGTGATTTGCTTTATTATACTAACGGATCTTACCGAGTTTTCTGTTGAAGTTTTGTGTGGATGAAGTGTTCGATGATCGAGAAGGTCTCGATGTGAGAAGAAGGAAGAGAGGCAAGAGCTCAAGCTTGGGGATGCCCGAGGCACCCCAAGTAAATATTCAAGGAGACTCAAGCGTCTAAGCTTGGGGATGCTGGGGAGGCATCCCCTCTTTCTTCAACAAATATCGGTATGTTTTCGGATTCGTTTCGTTCATGCGATATGTGCAAATCTTGGAGCGTCTTTTGCATTTAGTTTTCATTTTTATTTTATGCACCATGCTGGTATGAGATAGTCCTTGGTTGATTTATAGAATTATCATTGCACTTCACTTATATCTTTTGAGTATGGCTTTATAGAATGCTTCATGTGCTTCGCTTATATCATTTGAAGTTTGGATTGCTTGTTTCTCTTTACATAGAAAACTGCCATTTGTAGAATGCTCTTTTGCTTCACTTAGATTTGTTAGAGCACGTGCATATATTTTGTAGAAAGAATTAAACTCTCTTGCTTCACTTATATCTATTTAGAGAGATGACAGGAACTGGTCATTCACATGGTTAGTCATAAAATCCTACATAAACTTGTAGATCGCTGAATATGATATGTTTGATTCCTTGCAATAGTTTTGCGATATAAAGGTGGTGATATTAGAGTCATGCTAGTTGAGTAATTGTGAAATTGAGAAATACTTGTGTTGAGGTTTGCAAGTCCCGTAGCATGCACGTATGATGAACCGTTATGTAACGAAGTCGGAGCATGAGGTGTTTATTGATTGTCTTCCTTATGAGTGGCGGTCGGGGACGAGCGATGGTCTTTTCCTACCAATCTATCCCCCTAGGAGCATGCGCGTAGTCCTTTGTTTCGATGACTAATAGATTTTTGCAATAAGTATGTGAGTTCTTTATGACTAGTGTTGAGTCCATGGATTATACGCACTCTCACCCTTCCATCATTGCTAGCCTCTCTAGTACCGCACAACTTTCGCCGGTACCATAAACCCACCATATACCTTCCTCAAAACAGCCACCATATCTACCTATTATGACATTTCCATAGCCATTCCGAGATATATTGCCATGCAACTTCCATCGTCATCATATACATGACTTGAGCATCATTGTCATATTGCTTTGCATGATCGTAAGATAGCTAGCATGATGTTTTCATGGCTTGTCCGTTTTTTTGATGTCATTGCTACACTAGATCATTGCACATCCCGGTACACCGCTGGAGGCATTCATATAGAGTCATATCTTTGTTCTAGATATCAAGTTGTAATATTGAGTTGTAAGTAAATAAAAGTGTGATGATCATCATTATTAGAGCATTGCCCAAAAAAAGAGAGGCCAAAGAAGCCTAAATAAAAAAGGGGGGCCAAAGAAGCCCGCAAAAAAGGGGCAATGTTACTATCCTTTTACCACACTTGTGCTTCAAAGTAGCACCATGTTCTTCATATAGAGAGTCTCTTGAGTTATCACTTTCATATACTAGTGGAAATTTTCATTATAGAAGTTGGCTTGTATATTCCAAATGATGGGCTTCCTCAAATGCCCTAGGTCTTCATGAGCAAGCAAGTTGGATGCACACCCACTTAGTTTCAGTTTGAGCTTTCATATACTTATAGCTCTAGTGCATCCGTTGCATGGCAATCCCTACTCCTCACATTGATATCTATTAATGGGCATCTCCATAGACCGTTGATACGCCTAGTTGATGTGAGACTTTCTCCTTTTTTGTCTTCTCCACATAACCCCCATCATCATATTCTATTCCACCTATAGTGCTATGTCCATGGCTCACGCTCACGTATTGCGTGAAAGTTGAAAAGGTTTGAGAACGTCAAAAGTATGAAACAATTGCTTGGCTTGTCATCGGGGTTGTGCATGATGTGAATGCTTTGTGTGGTGAAGATGGAGCATAGCCAGACTATATGATTTTGTAGGGATGAGCTTTCTTTGGCTATGCTATTTCAATAAGACATAATTGCTTGGTTGGTATGCTTTAAGTATTATTGTCTTTATGTTAAAGGATAGATTATTGCTTTGAATCACTCGTGTCTTAATATTCATGCCATGATTAGACATATGATCAAGATTATGCTAGGTAGCATTCCACATCAAAAATTATCTTTTTTATCATTTACCTACTCGAGGACGACCAGGAATTAAGCTTGGGGATGCTGATACGTCTCCGTCGATCTATAATTTTTGATTGTTCCATGCCAATATTATTCAACTTTCATATACTTTTTGGCAACTTATTATTTTATTTTTGGGACTAACATATTGATCCAGTGCCCAGTGCCAGTTCCTGTCTGGTGCATGTTTTTGGTTTCGCAGAATATCCATATCAAACGGAGTCCAAACGGGATAAAAGGGACGGAGCTTATTTTTGGAAAATATGGAAAATTCGGAAGGAAAATCAATGTGAACCAGTGCCCGAGGTGGTCACGAGGCAGGGGCACCCCCTAGGGCGCGCCCCTACCCTCGTGAGCCCACCGTAAGGAGGTTGACGCTCTTCTTTTGCCGCAAGAAAGCTAATATTCGTGAAAAATCATGGCGAAGGTTTCAGGCCAATCGGAGTTATGTATCTCCATATATATACGAAATGGTGAAATAGAGCCAGGAGAGAACGCAGAAGCAGAGAGAAACAGAGAGATAGATCCAATCTTGGAGGGGCTCTCGCCCCTCCCATGCCATGGAGGCCAAGGACCAGAGGAGAAACCCTTCTCCCATCTAGGGAGGAGGTCAAGGAAGAAGAGGAAGAAGGGGGCCCCTCTCCCCCTCTCCTCCGGTGGCGCCGGAACGCCGCCGTGGCCATCATCATCATCACCACGATCTACACCAACACCTCTGCCATCTTCACCAACATATCCATCACCTTCCCCCCTCTATCTACAGCGGTCCACTCTCCCGCAACCCGCTGTACCCTCTACTTGAACATGGTTCTTTATGTTTCATATTATTATCCAATGATGTGTTGCCATCCTATGATGTCTGAGTAGATTTTCGTTGTCCTATCGGTGGTTGATGAATTGCTATGATTGATTTAATTTGCTTGTGGTTATGTTGCTGTCCTTTGGTGCCCATCATATGATTGCGCGCGTGGATCACGCCCTAGGGTTAGTTGTATGTTGATAGGACTATGTATTGGAGGGCAAGAGTGACAGAAGCTTCAACCTAGCATAGAAATTGATGCATACGGGATTGAAGGGGGACCAATATATCTTAATACTATGGTTGGGTTTTACCTTAATGAACATTAGTAGTTGCGGATGCTTGCTAATAGTTCCAATCATAAGTGCATATAATTCCAAGTCAGGGATGACATGCTAGCAGTGGCCTCTCCCACATAATACTTGCTATTGGTCTAGTAAAGTAGTCAATTGCTTAGGGGCAATTTCGCAACTCCTACCACCACTTTTCCACACTCGCTATATTTACTTTAGTTGCTTCTTTACCTTAACAGCCCCTAGTTTTATTTTCGTGCTCTTTACTTTCTTGCAAGCCTTTCCGAAAACACCTACAAAGTACTTCTAGCTTCATACTTGTTCTAGGTAAAGCGAACGTCAAGCGTGCGTAGAGTTGTATCGGTGGTCGATAGAACTTGAGGGAATATTTGTTCTACCTCTAGCTCCTCGTTGGGTTCGACACTCTTACTTATCGAAAACTATTGCGATCCCCTATACTTGTGGGTTATCAAGCACCTCAGTAGAGAAAGCCGAAAATTGACTGTCATGATATAGCGCGAGACTGGTCAACCACTCGATGACCTATTGGAATCCTAGAATTCCTCCGCCTTAACGAAGGGCCGTTTCCCGGCTGGGCATGTACGCACCCCGAACTCGGGTGAGTGCGGCGCCACCAGGGGCTATATAGTAGCCCACTATCAAACTCCTATGGCTAAGTGAAAGTGCTAAAGCATTATAGTCCGGTTGCCTAGTTCGCTGCGCTCTCACCTCCTTAGTAGGACCAAGACGTTGGATTAAGTGTGAATACGCGTCTTCTGCGAACACCCCCGCATTATATGCATGGGGGCTGAAGCCGACGACTGCAATCTTTCAGGTTATACACATGTATAAATAAAACGGCCGCACAGGAGGCATCACAGTACTTTCGGGCGAAAGTATAAATACAGCCTTGATAAAATTAATAAAACATTGTTTTTACAATGGGAATACATGTCACTGAAACACAATATTCTTCGAGCACTGGGCCTCTATCAAACGAGCACCCTCAAGAACTTCTTCAAAATAGTGCTCGGCAGCCACTCGGCCTATGGACGAACCTTGTGCCGCAACAGTGGTAGCATCCATTTCCACCCAATATGCTTTGACACAGGCAATAGCCATTCACGAGCCTTCTATGCACGCCGACCTCTTCATCGCATTGATGCGCGGCACCGCACCAAGGAACTGCTGCACTAAGCTGAAATAGCTGTTCGGCTTCGGTTTTTCCGGCCACAGATGATCTCCGACGGACCTCATGGCAAGTCCGGACAATCTATTGAGTTCGGCCCATTCGGCAAGCTGATCAGTTAGTGGAAGAGGACGCTCTGGAATGTTAAACTGCGACCAGAATAGCTTGTCCACTTCACAATCTGTTTGATCTCGGAAGTATTCAGCCGCATCGACCGTACTCGCCGTCAAATCCAGATATGCGTCTGCCGAACTCCACAGCCGATCCAGAGGGGTGTACCGCTCCGAACTTCCTCCACAGCAAAAAGGGCTTCCCAGCCACAATATAACTGGCTTCATGCAGCTCCTCCTCCTTCGCTCTCATGGCAGAGCGGGTGTCTTTGGTCACCATCGTGGCCTTTTCGAGGTCCGTCGCCTTCATTCAGTTTTCTTTTTCAAGGACCTAACAACGGTCGGTAGTATCTTTTAACTCTATAGCCATCTTGGCCATTTTCTCTTTGCTCTCGCAATGCGCGGCCTTCTAGGCTCTTAACTCTTCGGCCGCCTTCAAAGCAGCCGCATTACTACTCCTTGCTTGTTCTTTGGCTCGGGCAAGTTCCGCCCGAAGGGTCTCCATAGTGGCAGCTCCATCTGCAGTCACAACACATTAAAGATACTGGCATCACGCTGCTCTTACTATGTGACATTTACCAGAAAATATCACTTACCCTGTGCCTCGTCAAGCCACTTGTTAACAAGCTCGATGTCGGCATCCGCCGCATCCAGTTGCCGCTTTAGTTCGGCAAACTCATGAGTCCAGCTAGCCACCGGAGCTTCCACCACCTGCAAATAAAGGTGGTATGGTTATTACCTAGGACTACGATCCTCTATTTGCCACCGTTCTTGGTGACAACCAGAGTCTTAGGGGCTACTATCTACACCGGGCACACCTAAAAACGTGCGGCACCATCACAAAGGTATATCATTTTACGTACCTCAAAGCCCGTTAGTAGACTCATAAAGGTGTCATGCAACCCGCTTTCGGCGGACGAAATCCTTTCCATCACCGTACCCATCAATGCACGGTGTTCTTCCGAGATGGTCGCTCGCTTCAGCAGATCCCTCAGTACGTCCGACCGCATACCAGATGGCGCCGGACTCTTTTGTGTGCCCTCTTCAAGAGCCGGATGCTGGGGACTTTGGGTGACTATGGGATTATCTTCTGGCCTCACTGAATCCGGAGAGGCCCTCCATGAAGACACTTCAAGGTCGCCCGCTTCTTGAACGGGGGAGTCCGGGGGAGGCGTTTGGGTCTCCATCATCTCCGGAAGAAGGTCCCCTGAAGACGAGCTCTGTTGAGAAGGGCTAAGATCCGAAATGCAAGATAAATGCTTCGGTTAGTTTCCTCGGAATTAAGGTAGAATATTTCTGCTATCAAGTAAATTTTGATCACTTACGACTCGTTAGAGGGCTGATCCCCGCACGAGCTTTGTGCGGCAAAAGCGCCCTCCGAGACAGGACCCTCTGGTGGAGTTTTCTTCTCCCGTTTGGAAACCTTGGTTTCCGGATCATCAGAGGTAGTCCTCTTCCTCCCCCGGGGCGAAGGAATGTCAGACTCCTTCTCTTGGCTATCCTCCCTCACGAAGACGCTCGTTCCCTCGGTTGGAACAGATAGCGGTGGAGGCCCGCTTTGGCCCTCTTCATTCCCCCCTTCATCTTCCTTTGCGGGCACCAGGCAAGGTGCTGGCTCGAGCATCTTTTCCAGCACCGCCGAACACCAGATCATCTTCGCCTTTGCTATCCAGTCCTGGTCAAAGAGCGATCCTTCAGAATGATGTCATGATAAAAGAAAGACAGTGTGTTCGGCTAGAGGATTACTTACTTGGGCCGCGGTGCGGTTGCTGCTCAGGCCCACGTCCTCAGAGGTATCCAGACACTCTATCTGGGGACCGAAGAACGACTAGTACATCTCCTCGTGCGTCAGGGCGAGGAAATTCTGAATAGTGCGCGGTCCTTCTGGGTTGAATTCCCATAAACGAAGGGGCCGGCATTTGCAAGGCTGGACTTGACGAACCAGAATGACTTGCACTACCATAACCAAACTAAAATCTCCCTCGAAGAGATCCCAGATGCGGCTCTGCAGTATGGGCACGTCCTTGGCTGGACCCTAGCTCAGCCCCCTGCTGATCCATGACATCAATTGTGGTGGGGGGCCCGAGCGAAAGATGGGGGGAGCTACCCACTTGTCACTTCTAGGAGCGGTGATGTAGAACCACTCCCTTTGACATAATTCGGACACCTCTAGAAAGGAACCTTTTGGCCACGGAGCTCCAGCAATCTTGCTTATTAATGCAGCTCCACACGCTGCATACTGCCCCTCGATCGTCTTCGGCTTCACATCAAAGGTCTTGAGCCACAGGCCAAAGTGAGGGGTAATGCAGAGGAAGGCCTCACATACGACAATAAATGCCGAGATGTGGGGGAAGGAATCTGGGGCTAGATCGTGGAAATCAATCCCGTAATAAAACATCAAACCCCTAACGAAGGGATCCAGAGTGAAGCCTAGTCCTCGGAGAAAGTGGGAGATGAACACAATGTCTTCGTTGGGTTTAGGAGTAGGGACGACCTGCCCTCGGGCAGGCAGCCGATGCGAGACTTCGGCGGTCAAGTATCTTGCCTCCCTCAACTTCCTGATATCATCCTCCGTGACGGAGGAGGGCATCCACCGGCCCTGGAGGCTGGATCCGGACATGATTGAAGGTCTGAAGCACCTGACATGAGCTTTGGGTGTTAGAACTCGAGGTGGGGGTGTTGGGGAACGTAGTAATTTCAAAAAAAATCCTATGCACACGCAAGATCATGGTGATGCATAGCAACGAGAGGGGAGAGTGTGATCTACGTACCCTTGTAGATCGACAACGGAAGCGTTTGGTTGATGTAGTCGTACGTCTCCACGGCCCGACCGATCAAGCACCGAAACTACGACACCTCCGAGTTCTAGCACACGTTCAGCTCGATGACGATCCCTGGACTCCGATCCAGCAAAGTGTCGGGGAAGAGTTCCGTCAGCACGACGGCGTGGTGACGATCTTGATGTACTACTGTCGCAGGGCTTCGCCTAAGCACCTCTACAATATTATTGAGGACTATGGTGGCAGGGGGCGCCGCACACGGCTAAGAATATGATCACGTGGATCAACTTGCGCTCCTCTGGGGTGCCCCTGCCACCGTATATAAAGGCTCAAGGGGGGGGGTGCGGCCGGCCTAGGAGAGGCGCGCCAGGAGGAGTCCTACTCCCT